>NC_062533.1:5598014-5845514 GCF_022655615.1 Tachysurus fulvidraco
CCGGCTCACGGTTTATTGCCCACAATAAAGTCTCCACCTGCATCTGTCTTTGCCTATAGTCTCCTGACACCAGGTAAGTACCGTGCAGTGCAGTGCAGTTTTCACTTTAAGAAGGAAACGGTCACATCACCCATCATTAAAAAACATGTGGTGTAGTTGTATGGTGGTTCAGGATGATTGGATATAGATGCTACAGTGAGAGAGTGGAATTAAAGTCACTTGAAGGCAAAATGTCAGAAGCTTTTTTTTCTCTCACAAAAGAATGGTTTCTCTCACAAAAGAATGGTTTCATTTAGCAGATAAATGTATTATTGTTGGTAAAAGCTACATGTTCCTGTTACTGGAAGAGTAATGACCCCTGTGCTACATGCACTACATCCTAAACCACCGGTATATTTTACTGCACCATCTTAGGGCCTTTGTTTAAAACAATAAAAATACAAGATTTTTTAAATTCAAAAAGTTCTATTGCTTCAGTAATGTATTCTGTTGTGAGAATATTGATGTACACAAAGAAGGTGACCAGTATTTATTGTTTTCCCTATCCTTAAACGAAACAAAGAAGTTTTTAACAAATTCTTTACCGAAGTCCTTCACTTTTTACGCGAGAATATTATACTGTATTTACATTTTGACTTATGACTTCGTTCTTGTAGTATTGCATATTTTGATTTTCTCTTATGATCCTTTCCCCCCTCTTTTTCTCTAAATATTAATTTTTTAACATGTTGCCATGGTTACACTGTGGTCCGAGATTAAATATGAATTAAACCTTGATTTGGGATTCTGTTGTCCTTGTGGAGCTGTGAGGTATCAATACTACCTACTGCTGAAATTGCTGACCCTATTTCCCATGAATCTTCGTCTGTGACCTTGTCATATGATCATTAGTTACAAGGCCAAACACAAATCTACAGATTGCTGAATGGATACTGTTTGTTTTGTATCACATACACTGCCTTAAATACGCTGAAGTGATTATGAATAAAGGCTACAACTGCACTTTCATCCATTATGACGGACATTTTGACAATAGACACCATTCCAAAGCAGCTTTACAGATAGAAACCCAGAATACAGTATGTGTAAAAATTTTAAACCTTCATTTTAGATTTAACATGAAGTTTATATTGATGATGTTATGAAAAGTTAACTGATGGAGGTTTGGAGCATTAATTGCAGTCCAAGCCAGCTTGATGCTGTAAGTGGTACCATCCACAGTAATCTCCTGTACCTCCATACTGTCTATGTGGGTTCATCCTCAGCAGCAGTGAACAGCCTCCAAATAATGAGAGTCTAACAAGAAGCAGGGCATCAGGATGGTTCAGGCAGGTCAGATCTGCTGAAATCTCGGGCCGGGGGAGAAAATGGTTAGTTACTATAAGACTACAACAAATGTAGCTCTTGTTGCACTACTCACCACATTTTTTTTTCTTCTCTTTGGAAATAATTTTGATCAAATGTTCTCCTATTGTAGCTAAATGGATTTTTTACAAAGCAGGAATTGATATATATTTTGTGTTCTTAATCCTTAAAAGCCTAGTTAACTTGCTTTGACATACAGCCTCCCTTCAGCTTCATGTTTTAGGCCTGACTGCTGGGACACCAATGTCAATTTCATACAGCCCTAAAACCGCTGATCAGCCTCTTTTAAAATGACTTAAATGTCTCTCACTCTCTCTCTCGCTCTCCCCCTCTCCCCTCACCAGACTCACTGCCTGTATCCATGAACTGACCTACAGGCATCGAATTCTAATGTCCCTCTGCCCCAGCATCAGGCTCGGCAGGACGAGAGGAGAATATGTAATATCAATGCGCTGCTTCTTCTCAGAAGCAGACCCTTACTCCCCCTGGCTATGTCTCTGATATCTCCTGCTGAGATGTTAAAAGGAGGAGAAGAAAAGAGAAGCTTCTCTGCATGCAGTATCTGTTCTGTGTTCACACTGGATCAGGTGGCTTTTGACGTTTTGTCTTGCAGCTAGGGTCGTCTGTGTGTCCCATTCAGAGCAGCTATTTCACTAAATGGCTTGATGTATTCAGAAGTGTCATTCAAATAATGGACAGTGTGACCGTGTGTTTGCTAGCTTGTTGGGCAGAGGTTCAGCATGTGCTCAGCTGAAATGACGGAATGAAGGATTAAGCATCGTGGTACTTATGGATAAAATAAAATATCCACTATTTTTCTATACATAGAATTAAACTATCCCCTCGCCATCTGTGGTCAGATGTCCAATAGAGCGTAGTTTTAAACTGCACTTTAACGGCAGATAAGAGTGCTATCAATATAAGAGAATATTCAGAAAGCTTGGCAGCTGTTGTGTGATGGTGTGGTAACTAGGTAGTAGTTTAGAATAATATAAAAATGGGGAAAAGTATCGAAAATTCACAGAAAATATACGTTAATCGTAAAAATATTTAAATATGTTCGAAACTACTGACATACCATTTAATGTTGTTTATATTTCAGCAGAGAAGATTTTGGTAAGCAATTCATATACTGACGTTCCTAACACCACAATATTGCTTTCCTGGCATTAAGGGGGGTGTGTGTGTGTTTTACTTTATTCATTGTCAAACCTTTTATTTAGTTATTTAGTTATTTATTTATTTATTAACATTCTGTATTCATTTACTAGTTTTTATTTTCAAAATTTCAGTTTTCTTACCTGTACAATCAAAATCTAAATTTGACACGGACATAAAAAACTAAGCATTCGTCTGCATGTCGACAATAAATTTTGCAGCAAACTGAAGACCATGTATCCTGTAGAACAATTTGAGCTCCTCTTGATAAATGTGGTACATGTCTTAAGTGGCAGAAAGTGTGTGTGTTTTCTGTTTGTCAGGTAAGTGGGAAAAGTTCACACCAGTGATTTTTGCAAATAAATCATCTTGTCTATTCTAGGTGAAAGTTAACTTATTCTTGAAATGTAATTTAATCACAAAACCTTTCACAATCCTATCAACAACTACACTGTTCACTTGCATGGATGATGAGAAGAGTCGAAGTCTTGGTTGTGTGACTTAGGCAGCATGTTGGGGAGGATTTTGGAAGGGATTTGAGTTACTATTTAACCTGTAACTCACCTGGCTTTGGAGGTTGGGGTAAGAGTGCACGGTCAGCCACGGTCGATTTTCTGAACAGTGTATTGGAATGTTGTTTATTTAAAGGGAAAAAAAAGTTTTCCGGAACCAATTTTGGAATAATCACTGGCATTCAATAATCTGACTCACTGAATGAAAAGAGCCAGAATTCAGAATAGTTTCCAGAGCTGAGAGTAAGTGACTGTATCGTCCTCTATATGCTGATATTTACTGATGTTCTAAACACAGACAAAATGTAAGGTCTTATCTGCTACAGGATAAGATTATCTGCCTAAGTTCAGCCAAGAGACGTGAAAGCTTTTCTTAAAAGATGCATAAAAATGTCGAATTTATTTGATATTTATAAGGGGAATGATCAGGAAGTCACAGTGCTGCTATGGAAACAGTATAAATAACATTCGGATGTAGACGGTCTTCACAAATTCAGTGGTTTGAAATTAGCTGGAACTCACTGTACAGTCTGGTACCTATAACCATTTGGCAAAGGAATTTTTAAACTTCTAGTAGTATTAAAACGTATAAGTTTCACACATCTTGTCATGACATGCAACTCCTTTAAGACAATGTTTTTGTTTTTAGTTCTTGTTCATCAGTGGTGTAGGTAGGAGATGCTTAAATAAAGAGCAAATGTCAGCATTCGTGTGACGTATCGTTGTTTATCATGGTATTGAACAAAATATGGTGCATGTGGTGTCTTGGTGGTTAACACATTTGTCTTGCACCTCTGTGGTTCAATCCAATGACTGGCTGGATGGATATTGAGTACAAAGGTTCCGAAGTATGACTGATTTGCTCTTGGCAATAGGCTGCAAACCTTAGAACAGCATTAATTCATCCTCAGGAGCTTTATCCTGGTCAGGGTGGTGATGGAATTAAAACTGGGATGGAGAATTCACCCCAGTTGGGAGTCAATCACAAGGCACCAAGCACACACTCACTTCACAGCAGTTTTTAGTGTTACCAACTTATTATAAAAGTATATCACAGTATTTCATCAGTATTTGGCATGGGCATGGGAAGCAAGCCTTCAGTGTTTCTCTCTCTTTGCCTGAGCTGGTCTTGTACTGGAATTTCCTGAATCACAGCTTTAGGTTGGTGGAGCAAGGCTTCTCCATGGGGTTTAGTCCTGCTGCTTCTGTTTTTGTTTCCGTGGAAGCTCCGGTGAAGCTTGCTTGGCTGCTAGAGCCTGAATATTTGTGAAGGCTGACATCTTGCCACTTAAATAATTACACTAACCACTGTATTCTATTTGTGTGAGTGGTATCTTAAATGATTTGTGTCAGTCACATTTGTGTGCTCACATTATAGGACTTGACCTTTCTGGTGATGGTTGTAATGACGCAACATGGGTCCTATGGAAAAACATATTGCCTTATAACTTTTCTACAAAGGTAACTCGCACAATTTCCCTTTTAATAAGCAGTGAACATTTTAGTGACCAATAACATTACGTGTTTTTACTAAATCAGATGAGTGACATGAAACAAGGAGAGCAGCAGCAGAACTGTGATTTTCCGAATCTCAACCTAATTCTCCTGAGTGAACCTTGGGGTACATAGGCTCATATTTATGTGATCTGAAAATTAGAAACCTCACTGATAAGAGGATGAATATGCAAATAAGAATGTAAACCACTCCATTAAAAAGAAGTATTAGCTTATACCTGCTGCATGTGACTTTCCATGAAGTCCTTGCTGCTAGCAATTTCTTGTGTCTTATAAATCTCCAGCAGCGGCTTGCTCAGTTCTGAATTAAAGACGACAAAGTGGACTCAATTAATTGATAAGCCCCGCTTATTATATACAAAAACTATAAAGGTGAACATAATGAACACACACACCTCATCACATATCTGGATAACACGCCTTCTCCATTCAGTGTAATAGGGTTCCCTTGCACCTCATTCTTCTGATGCCTGAAGACAGATAGGGTTGTAGAGCCTGATTCCAGCTGTATTGTCTGCACAATGGCCCGCTATTGTCTGCTTTAGCGTATAAACTCTTCAACACTGTCTCCTGTCAGATAACAGCATAAAGACTATTTACACCAGTGAGTACACTCTTCTATACAAACGCATCAAAACATGCATACCAACACACATTTATGACTCATCCCAAATTGTATGCTCTTTTTATATATACTTGTGTGTGATCATAAAAGCTAGACAATCTTAAGAAGTCAATGTCTTGCTTTTTTTTTTTTTTGGTTGTTCATCAAATGTTTTCCACTCTGTGTTAAATTGAATGCATTTGCGTAGTTCAGTCAGTTCCCCTCCATCACCAAAACGTGTACAGGGTGAAGTTTTTAAGTGCTAATGTATCCTCTAAGGGGCAGCATCACATGAATCTCTCCAGAAATGACTTGGTCTGCAAAGAAGAGAAAAACCAAAATTAATAGTATTAGACATTTCTCTTTTGGAAAAATGTTATCTTCTGTGATCGTTTTAAACCAAGTGAATTCTCACTGAAATCACTTGTTTTTACTCGTCTGTATTCAGCTACATTTTTATGGCAACATTTGTCTTCACTAGCATATAAATCCACAGTTCTGTCAATCACAGAAGGACGTTGTTGTAGTTGCTGTGGTTTGCATCACCTCCACTACACTTTTTCTTGCGTTTTAACAAGGGATGTACCGATACCACTTTTTCTCTTCCGATACGATACCAGAGTTCGCCAGTATCGGCCGATACCGATCCGATATCTGTACATTTCTACCTTTTAAAAGTAAATATTATTTTATCAACTCGTTTAGTTAAGATTTATTTGTTTCTGGCCATTACTGTATGAAAAATGAAAAAAAAAACAAGAAACCTTAAAGTAGCAGTAGCAAACAGTACATTTAAGTTATTATGAAATTATTTTCTGAAGAAAAGGCAATATTTTAAAGTGAATCTTAAATTAGAACTCTTGAAACACAATGCAAAGCGCATTAAACAGTAAACCTTGCACCCAAATGAGCGACATCCGATACCGATACGGCGCCGATACCGATCCAAAATATCGGATCGGTACATCCCTAGTTTTAACAGAATAGCAAAAGTGCCTGTTGTTGCAGGATTAAACCGACCATTATAGTGAACTACAGGTATTTTCTAAATCAAATCTTTACATTTCATTTGTAATTGTGCGTTTTATGTAATATAGGACTGCTGTATGCTGCTATAGTTATAATATAGAGATTGTAAATATTTATATGAATGCCTGTATTACACATGCATTCTTGTTTTTAAGCTTTGATTATGTTTGTCATTTATGTGCTTTATATTTATCTGGCTGGAATTCTGTAAAACCAAAAAATTCAGTAGTTTCTGTCCAGTGTGTCCCCTGTGTCCCCTCGGTAGACTCCAGGTTAGGATAAGCAGATGGATGTTTTTCCTTTTTTATTTTATCATATCCATTTTTTAAAAACATTTTCTTTTCAAATTTCATATACTTTTTATATATACTTTTTCTCACACTTTCTAAACTGATCCTCAAAAACAAAACAAAACAAAAAAAAACAAGGGGGGGGGGGTGTATTAAAGCTCCAATGGGTGTTTGTGTGTATCTAAAATGTGCTGCATTTGCTCATGCTAGACACTACACTAAAATATGGTATTTTTTTTTTTTTACACACCCTTTATCTCTCAACCTAAATTTAGCATGTCTGCTGTAATCCACAGGAGGCTATAGGATGTTTTGCCCCGGTCCTTCTCATGCAGTCTGATAAGGTAATGGATGCAGTAGGTCTTTCCTCCAGGCTGCTGCCTCAATCTCATTTTCTGATTAGAAGCTCCTTCCCTCTATCTGTCTGCTCCATGGCTTGGAGCCTAATTTATGAGCGTGTACCACCAGCCAGAATGGGACAGACTGGGCTTTGGGGAGAAGTGCAATTTGTATTGATTTGGCTTTTGGATGGAGAGAAGGAGGACGAAAGCAGGAGAGAAAAGGGAGGAAAAGAGGAATGAAAGATGGCTAGGCTCAATGATGAAAAACCCATCAGTCTTTTTTGGAGAAGGCACTATGAAAGATCAGACAACGTAGAGATGGTGAAAATAAGGCGCGCGTGTGTGTAACATATATCTCAGGAGAATTAAGATAAATAGCAAAAGGACAAATGGATGCATTTGGGATTTAGTTGAACACTGGACCAGTCACTTCACCTGTTTCCACAAACAACCACACTTACAATGATGTACAGTATATAAAGTGGGGACTAAAATAATCTAATATTCTAGATTATATTTCTAAAGCTCAGTTTTTCCTCAAGTCTCATCTCCTCTACTGAAGCATGTGTTCAGACGACACTCTGGATTTGTTCCTAAATTATTCATGGTTTTTTTTCATGCATCTTGAGTACATGCAGCAAAAATGAGAGCTAACAAACCAAAAAAAAGTTGAAGTATTATACATGTAAGTATAAGGAATTTACTTTGTGTGTATGTCTGTTTGTATATACTGACAACCTACACACGCACACACACCTAGTGGCAAATTCTTATCTGATATTACAGATTCGTACAGTGGCTGAGAGTTCTGCAGAGATAAGGGCTCTCCTTTACCAAGAAGAAACGCTTGGTAAATCCTGTCTAGAGCATAACTCCTAGATGATACAATTGCATTTCACATGTTGCCTATAGCTTTTCTTGCTCTTATCCTGTCTCTCCTCTGTACACACACACACACACACTTCATTTAAACCAGACTGCAGACATTCAATTCAGCCCTAATCAGCAGAAATGGCCGACTCTGTTTAACCCTTGGTCGCTTTTCTGTGACAGCCTCATCCCTAAAAATGCTCATGCAAGCGCTCTCGCTCTCTCTCGCTCTCTCACTCTCTCCACACACAGTATAAATGTCACAATACACAAAGCATATGCTATGCCTCTTATACACACTACACAATAAAGCATACACACAACACACACACATTAAGCAGCCTTTTTCAATTACTATAGCAATTTCCCATCGCTCAACTGCCAGCTAACCTGTGGTAATTAATGAGCCTTTATATTCCATAATCTGATCTCAGATCAGAATTGGACACATTTAATAAGTGGAATGGAATGTGTGAAAGCTCATTTTGACTTGAAATGTAATTACCTCAGTGTGTGCACATACACAGGCAGTCAGATGGCACCAGTCCCAGTGTGCACTCGGGTTAAACGGGTTCATCATGGAGTTCAGATTAAGCCTCGCAGACCTGGACCTTACGGAGCTATATGTTTATGCACATCCCAGCTGCTTGCTTTCTTCTTCAGTTGGTTTTGCCAAAGAGTTTTTAAAGCACAATAATTTAGGTTAATGCTCCAGCCCAGTTGAGCTTTATAAGATACACCGGGCTGGAGCATTAACCTAACGTATTGTGCTTACCTTAAAGATATCTATTTCCAGCATTAACATTGGGATCAGTAATAATGCATGAACAAAGTTTTGTATGCAAGAGTCATACAAATATTTGTTCATGCATTATTACTGATCCCAATGTTAACGCTGGAAATAGATTTCTTTAAGGTCCGAAAGCCTGTTTGGGACACAATTTTTACTAAAAATAATTTTCCTAATAACTTTGATCTCTCTCCAGTTTTGTAGCTGCTTTATTATTATTATTATTATTATTATTATTATTATTATTATTATTATTATTATTAACAATAATAATAATCATTTCATTTTCTACCACTTATCCAAACTACTCGGCTCACGGGGAGCTTGTGCCTATCTCATGCGTCATTGGGCATCAAGGCAGGATACACCCTGGAGAGAGTGCCAACCCATCGCAGGGCACACACACACTCTCATTCACTCACACACACTCACACACTACGGACAATTTTCCAGAGATGCCAATCAACCTACCATGCATGTCTTTGGACCGGGGGAGGAAACCGGAGGCAATATATTCATAGAAAATTCTCTCTACCCCCTGGAAAAAAAAATCTTTAAAGTAAATGTTTATCAAACTCATTTCTTCATTCTGCATCTAAAATCTGAAGGTGTTCGCTTTTAACCACTAAAAGGTTGTCGGATTTCTCCAACAGAGGGAAATACATCTCGCAATGAAAGCCAACACAGTCCTGACTCATTTTATGTCTAACTTCCAGCAATAAAATGATTCATTTGTTCATACCGATTGAAATGCTGCCGTCGGAACACCAGCGTACTAGTAAAGCGGTTCTGTACAGCTGAATCCTTTTGGCTTGTTCTGCATCCAAATAAGAATTTTTTGCTTCAGCATCACATCATATCAGGTAAATACACAACGTCTCCTGATATGGTTCATCACAGCGGTACTGACACTGCGACATGCTCACGGTGTCATGACAAATTGTTTCATCAATTGTTCAATCTCAAACTTGCATTATTTATTTAATCCTAATTTTGTCTATTTTAATCCTCTTCAGATTACTCCTTCTCTTGGTCATCTTTCAGTCCAACACTCTTACCATCTCTCAGGGCAACTCCAGCATCCACAGACAGCTCTATTTCTACGACACAGTTCTCATGTTTTGGAAAGTGTAGATAATGTCTTTTAAAGGATATTTAATCATGCACATGTCTACATTTTTTGCCTTAAAATTTGGATTTGTTTCAATGCATTCATCATGAACGTCCTCTGCTTTTGCATTCGTTTCCAGCGTCAAATTCTGAAACTCCTACATAGACTTGATCCTGGGTTTTTTTTTTTTTTTTTGTGTATTTTCACTTTATTTATTTATTTTTTGGTGGCCACCTGGAGATTTACTTCGGCTCTGCCTGAAGCAACTCGACAGCCTCGGACCCGATTTGCGCTATCTTGTTGGACAAATGATCTTTGTAGTATTGCTGTGCACTTCAAGCAAGATGCTACATGCCTGGTTTTATTACTTCAAGGCTTATTCTGGTTTCAGATGCCTTTATCATCTCTCTGGTGTGATTTCACTACTCCAGACTCCCATCTCACCTTAGCTGCTGGTCTTGCCCCATCCTGGTCACTCTTAGCTATTTTAGAACAGAGAGTTGAATACTGTAGTTCTCCTGTATTCAGGGAGACTAGTTTGACTAAACTCTTTGACTGAACCCTTGATCTTAATGACAAAATGACAAACGTCACGAGTTAACAAAGGGCCGATGCAAAAGAGAGAAATTCTACTTTACCACCATCTGGTTCCATGTCATGTCATGCACTCCGTTTTCCTTCTTCTGAGCCTGAACTATCACCTTCCTACAGACTAAAATGTTTCTCAGTCACTTATTTCTCGGTCACACAATTTTCTACTTATTTCTCAGTTCCTTCTTTATCTCCATACGATCAGGAGTAAAATGTTTAGCTTGGATCAACACGCCACACATCGTGGCACATGTCATTTCCTTTATTAAACAACCTTAAGTGAAGTATCAGTTTAACCAAGTTTTCATGTGTTCAGATAATCTCCTGACGGCTGGTTGTGTGAACTGGAACTGGTAAAAACTGCTTCTATAAATATCAACATGCATGTGGATGCAGCCTGAAAGCGATTCTGTAGCATTTCACGGCCTATTGTGAGACCCGGATCGAAGGTACAGTAGTGTGGGAGATATTTTATGACTAACGGTGTATTCTCTGAGTATTAAGATGAGGGATAGAAACAGAGAGACGTGCAGCAAAGAAAGGAATAAGTTAATGTTGACTGGAGTGTGTATGGACATTATGCACAATTGTTTCTTGGTTGTGTGTAGTTTGGATTGTATAGTATACATTTAAATACAGTATACATTTTTAACTATAAATGTTTACTCTTTTACAGTAGCACTGGTTGATGTCTTTTTATGGATTATATTTGCAGTTCTGTATTTTATCTGAAAGCCACAGTTTGGGAAGGTTGCGTTTTAAGATATGTCACCAATGCATGCTTTTTATTTAAAAAATGGTTCTACTGGAGCTGTGTTTATAGCTGTGTCACTGAATGAAGCATTGATTTAAGTTCTATAAGTCACAGAATTGGTGAACAATTCAGTTCTGTTTATTGTAAACACCGAGTCAGGGCATGTGCTGCAGTCAGCTGTGTCACACTAAGCAGAGACAAATCCATATTCCCCACTGTGCATTTTCCCATTATAACACGATGCTTATATACTCACAAGAGAAGAGAGATGTTCTGTTCTGGCTCTACATCTTTGCATCTGCTCAGACCTTCTCATTATGTGTGCTATACCGTAGAACTTCAAAATCAGTGATGGACAGGGGATGATTTGAAGGAGAGCGACAGCAAAGAAAGGAATCATTTAGCGATGACTACCGAGTGTGTGTATGCGTATGTTTGTGTGTGTGTGTGTGTGTGTGTGTGTGTGTGAAGCTTGACTCTGCTGTTTCCTCTGTAGTCCTGTAGTCATCCTCTCTGTGCTGTTGAGTCAGCCAGGCTGCTCACGCTGAGCACAGGAGAGATGATTGCTTTCTGCTGCTGGGAAACCTGTATCCAAAGAGCCACACACCAAAGGACATATTGACTCTTCTTTCTGTCTTTTTGGACTTTTGTACAACGCACTGTTTCTATTTTCCAGAAGAAAGTGGGCAAAAAAAAAAGGGACAGAACACGTACATCAGGTGTATGCAAAGGGAAAGGATTGTGCGAGAGGAAGACTCGGTGTCTGGAAACAGCCAAAGACTGAAGTAGGTAGGGGCTGTTACTTTACACTGCTACTTCAAATGCTGAAGTTACTGATAGACTCGATAACACGGCATAATTGAGGTATCTGTGTCTCGGTCGTACTGAGAATTTTGAAAATCGATCACTTTGATCCATGACTGGATTGGTGAAGATGATTTTGGTGAGGACGATTTTTACCTTTGAACACCATGTGTTCATTCGGCGACCGTGTGTATTTACAGAGTAACACATAAAGGGGCCTCGTTTATCACTGATATCCAGACATACGTAGACAAATCGTCTGAACCTTTTCAAAACAAATGTGAAAATGGATGTTTGCTTGGATTTTATGTTCAAGTTCTCACACATCTGTGAGCGTGTCTATGCAGAGAGCAAAGGTGGAAAATCAAGCTGCCAGTGAAATGTGTTGACTCAGGACTGCTGCTTTTGTTTTTTAGCAATCATTTATCTTGCTAATAATTTAAATGATGCATAAAATCCATAAAAATGTAATTTGTCTTCCTATATGTTTACGGTTATGCTCGGACAGACAGTCTGTAAACATTGCAAATAATTTATCTTAGCTATGAACTCTAAGTGCGTTATCAGTGGATATATACAGCACCCATTTCTGTATATTCAGAATGTTTGGCATCTGTTTTGAGTCTCAGTCAGGCTAGAGAGGGAAATGAGAGACAAATGCAACAGCTGTGTAAGTTCACATGCGTTTCAACATTGTTTTTGGCTGCAGACAGAATCATGGCAGAAATTTCCCAGCGGTTATTGAATAGACTTGTGCCTGGTGCGTCGGATGCCGTGATTTTCTTTGGGCCCCAAATTGATCCCATTGAACATCTGCATCTTGGTTATCTCTGTAACTGATGTGTGTGTTAACGTTCACAAATCTATATATTACATTAAAACTTTTTGTAAATTAATATTCAAACATCACAGGTACTACCACTTACAGTACTGAGGAAATTAAAGGGATTTGTATACTTTAAATAGTTTCCCAGAGAGATTGTAAACACGTACTGTACCCGGGGTTAGCCATTAATCCTAATCTGCCTTTTCACACTGATCCCTAAACGCTGTCTTAACCTTCTTGTTAGCGTATTTACTGTGTCGACAACCAGGATTGCACACGTACAAAGTTTTGAATAACGGCTTCTCTCTGACTTTCAAATCAGTAAGAAAAATGAGACATTTGACCGATCTTTAAGGTTCTTAAAAAATGACAGCCAGACAGCAGTTATTCTTAGCTTTCACAGCTTTAAAATCTATTTTTGCTCTTTTTTTTTCTGTGTAGATGACCAGGTGTCTGATTTATCCAAATTCTGCTAATTTTTCAGTCCATTCTGTAAATGCTCTATTTCTGATTTGCCCTCTGTTTTGTCCTGAACAGACAGGGGCGTGTAAGAATGAAGTAAACGTGTTTGTGTACGTTTCTGAAAGATGGAGTTTGGGCATGTGTGTAGATGCTGCATGTCTTACTGGAAGCTATAATCTGTGCAAGACACAGACATAGTGATTTGTCGCTTTGGACATCAATCAGTGTGACAGGAGAATTATCGCTTGATGCTTCAGGATATTTTTCAGTATATTCAGATTCTTTCTTTCTGACTTGCAAGAAAGAAAGATGGACATTCATTCTGCAAAGATGTACTTGTGTTGTAACTGTGTGTGTGTGTGTGTGACTTTTCTTTGCTTGTTTTTATTGAACTTTGACATGGCTGGCTTTACTATAGTATATGTTACAGCTTTCTTGAATAATTATCCAATGATGCTTTCTAATTGTGCTCAGCATACAAATTTAGTCCACATTGTCAAGGTAACTGGAGTTCACCATAGCAACTCACTGACCCATACAGTATCAATTTTTTGTCATGTTTCTTTTTGAGATGAATTTGATTATTGGCTTGATTATGGGCATGATTATGATTATAGGGAGTGTTCCTGAGTCACTGGAAAACCCTTGATACTTTCCAGGCTTAAAAAAATTGTGTGTGTGTGTGTGTTAAAAAAAAGTGTGTGATAAATACACCAGAGGCCTTACATTGCTTGACAGCTTATTTCTAGCCCACATTCTTGGCTCCATTGATTATTGGGGGAAGTTTTAGCAGCTTTCAATTTCACTCCTGATGTAGGTGGAAGAAGGATGTTTTTATTTATTTATTTATTTATTTTGTTGTTGATTTGTTTGTTCATTGCCTTAATGTTGTCAGGTTAGAATCTTGGGAGTCAGTCTACATGACAAAAGTGGATATTTTAATGAGAAGAACTTGAGTATGTGCATCTAATGCATTTAATCATTTTGAAATTTTCAACTGGAAAATTTGTAATGACTTCTACAAATTCTTTTTATTTTATATAAATCGGTTTTATTTTAGGTTTATTGTAATTTTCTACTACTTTAATACAGGAAAGAAACATATTACTGTACCTAGCTATTTCTCTATCTACATAGAAAAGGCTTAACATTACAAAAATATCTGCCAATAGACAAGATGACGTTAAAAAAATGTCTAGAAATATATTATTAAATCTTATAGAAAGAAATACTAGATAGATATTTCTTTATTTTAACATCTTTGCAGTCTGTTTTGGATCTGCTTTTTCTGTTTCTGCTCCTATCCCAAGGCCAGAATGCAATTCACGACGGATAAGAATGAGAGCGTGACGGAGAAAGAGGAACGTCGCATTTCTTCATCAGCGATCTGCTCCGATGGTCTCTCAAGGCTTGCAATAATGAAGTCTCATTTGTATCAGAAAAGCCCAGATTCCATTAGCCCATGTGTAATTGTGTTAACTCTTGACACGGCCTTAAATGGATGTGTGTGTGTGTGTGTGTGTGTGTGTGGGGGGGTAATCTAAAAGGATACGGAATGATTTGTGTCAGTAATTTGTGTACGCACATTATAGGAGTTGACCTTTCTGGTGATGGTTGTAATGATCCTGTTAGTGGACACCGAACGGACATCAGCTTTATTTCATCCATTTTAAATTTCCTTTAAGTGAGCTAGGAATGTGATCTTGTATATTCAATCACCATTACTTCTTTGTTAGTTGTAGTTTGCAAAGAAAGATGACCTCAGTGTTTAGCAGGATCTGTTTTAGACTACAAGCTGGGACAAATCTCTGTATATTCATGTATATAGGATATCTCTGAGTACTGTAGTGTCTACAGTATGACACCACAGTGTGAGATGCCAGACACACACACACACACACGCACACACGAGTATAACTAGTGCAAACGGATGAGTATGCAGAGTGAAAGATCTTGTAACTCTTAAGAGATGACACGCTGATGCGTGTGTGCGAGTTCTATCATCACCATAGTGGCTTCATGGTGAAACATATTATGCATGAATAAGTTTAATAGGTTAATTTGTTAGGGGAAATTAAAGTGTACACAGCAGCACAGGTAAGTGGAGTAACATCAATAAATATACACATACATAAACAATAACCGTAATAATTTTATGTATATAACTAATCATCTTCGACTGTGCAGTGACTATCATCAAGGCACTACAGTACTTGGAGTTACCTTATGTATCGAGTATACTGAGTTCTATCCTAACTCGTACTCTGGAAAAGATCATGATGTACTGATGATGATGATGATGATGATGATGATTTTTTTTTTCCTGCCTTGTAAACTACAACCAATAATAAAGTAATGTTAACTGAATATGCACCACAGTATTAGTACCACTCTTAAAGGTCTATACAGTGATGCATCTGCAGTTTAACCCTTCTGCAGAACTCGTCTATTCCTAGATTCCTATTCCTATATACTGTAATTAGGAGCGCCGAGTCAAATCGCCCTTGTCTGTTTTGACTGCTTAGAAAAAATTAAGTATATATGATAGCCTTTTTCTTTTCACCTTTTTAGTCTAACTTATTTCCAACACATTAACATATAATTTGCAAATAAAATTGTAATATTTGGTATAATAAACCTCATTAATATGCAAAAATGCCTAATTTTCTTGTAAAAAAAAAAACAAACAGAAATTTTTAATTATTTTCACTATAGAGGCACAAAAGTTGATGCACAATTACAGGCTGGTATATTTCAATTATATTGTTTTGAAACCATTTTGACCATTTTTAATGTCAGCAAATAATAAAACCTGTTTTTTCCAGGCCAAATTGACTTGAATGCTTATAAATAAAAATGCTGTGTGTGTGTGTGTGTGTGTGTGTGTATGTGTGTGTGTGTGGCATCATCATTTTGGTAGATCATATTTTGCCCTCTGCTAGGCAAAGGCATTTCAAAAGTGTGAAATATTTACAAATATGTATCTTTTTTTTTTTCTGGAGGCCTAATGAAATGCAATGCCCTATTTGTGTGTGTGTGCATGTGTGGTGTGTGAGTGTGTATTTTGGGTGCGTGTGTTAGTGGACATTTTGTGTGCGCATTTCTGTGTCTGTATGTATGTTCATTGCACTGAAAAGGGCAAAAGTGTGACCTATTGCCCCACTAAATGTGGCCGGGTCAAGTTGGCCCTGGATGACTTGAGTTTTACGAACACATAAGTTCAATGAAAATAGGCAAAATTAATTTTACTTGCAAAGTTCATAATTTTTAACGATCCTGGAAAATTTCAGGCAAATATGTGGAAGGAAACCCAAGTTATGACACATTAAACTTTCCAGCCGGGTCAGATTGACCCGAGGTCTGCAGAAGGGTTAAAAAAATCTGAATTTTACAATGGATGATGCCAACAAAACCACTGCAACTGTTTTGTCTTCAAAAATGTATACACAGTATGTACAAAAGCGAACAGGAAAGAGAGGCTGAGATGCAGAGTGAGAGACAGACTCGGTCAGTGGAGTAGGAAGTACTGGGTAGAGGTAATCTTGACTAATCTTTTAAGTATTTGTGCGTATAAAACAGAATAAAAGCAAAACTCAGTATGCTGATCCACATTTTGTTTGAATAGAAACAGAAACTATGGATGCCTTGGATAATAAGGTAATAAACCTGTTCCTAAGAATTCATTTACATTTATTTTAGCCTCAAATCAGATTTTAGAAGTCAGCTGTACTTGGGTATAATAACAAACATTGTCATAATTACATATAAAGTCCTTCTAAATGGTGACACATTGGACTTGGCAACAAAGCTCCAATGTCTGATTTTGAATCCTCAGCTGTGTCTGTCTGTCTTTCTTCTTCTTGTTTATTCTTTTTCTTTCTTTCAACCAGTCAGTGAAATTGCCCAATTGTGTGGCATTGTGTTTTCCTAAATTGCACCCGGTGTTACAAAAGATGCTCTGTAGGCACCATGACCCTCACCAGGATTAAGGGATTCGTGAATATGAATGAATAAATAAATGAAGATCTACAGCAGACGATTATCCTTTGTATATGAGTGGGTATAAGAATACTTACTTGATAATAACCATGGTCTGTAGGATAACGAAGGTCATGTGTGCAAATCTAACTGTTATTCATAGATATGTTTCACACAGAATAAGGAAAAGAGCTTTGAAATGGATGAGCCGTCTTAGGCAAGTCAGTGCTGTAGAGAGCAGATGGTTGTGTAATAATAATAATAATAATAATAATAATACACAGACAGCACTGTTTGGGAGAGTGAGAGACCCAGTCAGGTCCAGGCACCGTGCTAAAACCATCACTCCTGTTTCTCACACTTATCTAATTCACTGCAATTCTTGCTACACTCGATCTCCAAGGACCCACAGCATGGATCCAGGGACATGTGAACTGCTCATTCATTGCATTCTCAGGATCCTCTTCATTTTCCTGGTCTCAATTTGGCCACTCAGTCATCTCCATGGGACCTGGAGCCCCTGGCACTGTTTCCCACTTTGTGTTTAATTACCTGATTGAAGTCATCCCCTCTGTGCTTTTCCAGTTTATCAGCTACAGGGGAGGAGGGAAAGAGAGAGAGAGAATTCCTTGCCTGGCTTTGTCCTTCAGCTAAAGCCTAGTACAACCTGTTCCCTTCATTTCTCTTTCTCTTGCTCTCTCTGTCTCTGTGTATGACCATCACACTGTATTGTGCCAGGATTGTGTACTGCAGCACCATATGTCAATGCACAAATTGATTTTCACCATGAATCTGAAACCTTTGGTTATTTGGATAAATGTCCTCAGAAATGGCATGATTAGTATGTTTAGGAGATAACTGAAGACTGTAGGTAAACCAGAAAGAAAAAGTGCCTATGCAAGCTACTTGAAACCAGATTGTTGTGTGTGTATGTATGTGTGTGTGTGTGTGTGTGTGTGTGTGTGTGTGCTCGCTGAGTGCGTAGTGATGACAATTGAAATAGCTTGAGATGGTGTGTGTGCAGTGTGTGAAATTGGAAAAGGCTGGCTGGCGTTGTCACCCGCTACATGTCCCATCACTCCGGGCTAATTTGCTTTTGTCTGCATAATTTCCACATGCAGGCATTTCAATAAAATTTCGGTGCCATCACCGGTGTATTTTTATTACCCTCTGTAAAAAAAGGCATTCACTCCAGCTAAAGGTGAAAAAAAACAACAAAGCAAGCCATTGCTTCCAGCTACTGTAGACGTGTAGCGGTGTATCGTGTGGGTTGGTTGTACTGGCTATAAAAAAAGAGGAACAGTACTTACACATGCGGCCATGGGTCTATGCATGTTCTCTTAAAGAACTTCTAGATATCATCGCAAAACACGAATTGAATGAGTGAGTACATATTTACAGTCATAGAGAATATAGTCAATTATATTTAGTCAACTAAAACGAACAATTAGTGTGTTAAATTTCAGCGCATGTTTTTAAGCGACCTAGCACTAAGCACTTGGGTTTAAAATATCTAGCTTGTAGTCACAACTTATGATGGTTACATAATTTCAAAAAATGGATGGAAAGCTGATCTTGATACTGTACTGTCTTTCAAGTGAGGAGATCTAGTTTAAATAAGATATTTGGGATATAAGAAAGGGGGAAAGGTGGGGCTTCAATATAAAATAGGTAAAAACACCTATGCAGCTGTGCCCAGTGATTCTACTTCAAACTGATGTCAGTATCTCTGCTTGTTGGATGGAGGCCACTTGACCTGCTGATGTTGCGTCAGTTAGTTAGAGTCTCTGGGGTGAATCTGTACCATGTCCTTTCTGTATCTCGGCAGGTATCGGTCCCTTGTGATCCATTGCTCTCTCATTTTGCCAAGCTTTCTATTCTGGTTTTGTAGATCATGAGACCATGTGGGTTTTTAAAAAACTTACAGTAAATACATCTTTCTAAATAGTCAATAAATGTTCTGTTCTTACATGAAATACACAGTCCGCTTGCGGGCAATGACAACGTGACCTATTGAAGCAATTATATAATTATCAGAGGTTCTTCCATTAACATGGAAGTAACATGAGAAGGACTATGATTTGAAAATGTTGGGAAAATTATTTAGAGTTCTGCTGCCTATAGGAAAGAATGTGAAGTACAGATTTTGTCTTTCTTTTCAAATACCAAAAAAAACAACAAAAAAACAAGAATCCAGATTCAACTTTTCATTACTTTCTCTGAGACCATCATAAACAGCAACATTTTGGCAATTAGGAGAAAGAAAGGTGCCAAATCTACCATTGCTTTGGCAATAAACTTGTGTAGCCAAGTTTCATTATTCATCACACATTTAAATATAAGTGTGCATCAACCAATCTGGTTATGAAAACGTTTTGCAAATGCCAACATTATTCTGATTGTGATTGGTCAGAGTAACTTGAGTTGGCAAAAAAACAACAACCTTGATTTGGCTGATGCAATCAGGTGGTTCAAATAAATACCATGTGGTGCATAAGGAATGATCCACAGGGAGCACAGTAGCTTAGTGGTCAGTATGATTGCTTAACACCTGCAGAGTTGTGGGTTTAATTCTTTTCTCCACTTTGTGTGTGTTTACATATTGTCCCTATAATTTGTGGGTTTTCTCCCCATTCAAAGAGACACAGGGTATGCTGATGGGCATCTCGAAATTGTCTGTAGTGTGTGAATAGGTGTAAGGGTGTGTGTATGTGTGATTGCAACAGTGTCCCCTGGTTTGAGTCTTGTGCCGAGTATTTATAGATCTCATTTTATTTTAATCACTATCAGTACTTATGCTTAGGTTCCTGTTGGTACACTGTCATGACCCCATGCTCTCATTGCTGTGGCCCAGGTTTGATTTCCAGGCAGAAACCCTCAGCCAGCCACTGAGGGGTTAACTCTCAATGCTAGTCCCAATTCTGTGCCAATATAAAACAAGTGGCAACATCAAACGGGGAGCACAAAAGGACAACAACCATCAGCACTCCTACTTCCTATGGGATTCCACATCCTCTGTGGTACTACTGTGAAAACAAAATCAGATAGGAGCATAAATTGTCCTTAAAGACCATTAACCAAGTGCCCGAGAGGAACAAGTACAACTGTCCCCAAAGAACAATAGAAGATCACATATTAAGTGAGAGCTGATCTGCAGCTATGGGAATTGAGAAGGTTATCAGTGGCCTTCTATGTGTTCACAATGCAAGAAGATACTAGAGGAGGTTGGGGTGGATGAGCTGCTATGGGAGCACCTTATTGAAGGACTAGGTGACAGTTTTGACTCCAGGGATGGACACACACTCTTTTGTGCTCTCGCTCACACACACGCACACACACACGCAGACACACACACACACGTTTCTGAGTTCTTCACCTGGAACTGACAACAGAAACACTGGGGAATCCAACAAGGCACTTCATTGTCATAGTAACGGGTGTAGAGCTAAAAATAGCATGGCTTTTTCTGGATCACATGGTCCTTGGGGGGAAAAAGGGAGACATAATAAAGGTGGGGAGGTGGATTTGAGTGCAAGAATGGAGGGTTGAAGGGTGCGTCTATGGGCTTTTGGAAACAAATGGGCTTTAAACATAAATATTACCCTTGTACCCCATTTATCTCTTGACTGTGCCTGAGAGGAGAAGAAAGAAAGACTTTAAGAGAAGAAGACGAAATGTTTGAGATCAGTTTGTACATAGTTTTAACAACAAAAGTTATGGTCATTGACGATCTGCAGTCACTGTATTAAGAAGATTGTATTTACATATACATTCTTTATTTGTCAGACATTCTTATTCAAAGTGGCTTTTAAACCTTAGAACACAGATTTTGTATCTAGGTACTTTTTTGGTGCACCTTCAATTATTTCTATGTAATTAGGCTGATGGATCTGTTACTTTTCTCTATTTCTCCCATTGACTGCTTTTTTAAATGTACAATTTGTGGCTGCAATTCTGCTCAGGTTTTATTTTTACTACATGGGGAATTCTCTCTCTCTCTCTCTCTCTCTCTCTCTCTCTCTCTCTCTCTCTCTCTCTCACTCACACTCACACACACACACACACACACAATCAAAACGAAGCTCGTTCGGTTTAAAAAATATATTATAAAATAAATGTATATTATAATATAGAAATAAATCAAAAAAGAAAACAAATTTGGAATTAAAGATTAAAAATATGTCTCCTCCCTGTCAATGATCACAATCTTCCAGTACAACCTCTGACTTTTAGTTCACGTTTTCACTTCATAAACAACAACTCAGGTTCAGCAATACTTAATTTTTGAGGCTTGTTTAACTCTATTTCTTGTTCTACTGGATCAAACCATATATTGTACATATTTACACAAACGGTACATGAATAGTAGTGCACTATTACCTGCATTAACACTTAAACCTGAACTAATGATGAGTTAAAGCATGTACTAATAAAGATCACCCTTAACTAAAACACGAGTCTTGTGTGTTCATGCATGAATACTGACCACCTTAAGCATATTTTAGCTAATATAGTAACACACAAGAGTAGAGAAAAACAAACTTGCTCTAATTAACTCTGGAAAATAATCTCATAGAACTCTTTTTAAGTATTTAATAGGTTCTGCTACATGCATAAATAAATGTTACTGTTTTAAATTTGACCCTTGTGAGTGTATAGGAGCAGAGCTGGGGTGCGAGCCACCCATATCATGTACAGTATTAGTACTACAGTAGGATTAGATGAGAAATAGATGGTGAAAACTTGTGAAGAATAAATAAATGGTGTTAATTATTAGTGTGTCTTGATTCATGCTCTAAGGAAGATCGGTTAAAATTATGGACGTTGTTCACTTATGGATGTTTCTGTACACCATTATACACCGTTAAAGGCAGGATCTCTGATTTTTGAGAAATGCTTCAGAAAACTGAGTCGGGCCGAATAATAAACAAAAATCAAAACAAAAATCAAAACAAACATGTAGCCAATGAGCAGAAAGAGGCGGGGCTTGTCAATATGCGCAGAGAGAGTGTTCAGTGCGCATGTGTGACATTAGCAGAAAGCGGTTTTAACATTGACTTGGGGGATAAAAACGAAAAGAAAGCGGAGAAAGGCTTACGATAAGGCAAGAAGTAGGACGAAGACGTAGTCAGAAGAATCAGCTTTCGAGCGCTGGAGAGAACTGAAGGAGCAGGAAGTTGGCCACATATTCACAGGTTGAAGTTTCCCGAGTCAATAACTCCTGAGCTAAACGCTGTTACTACACAAATAACACCTCTTTTCTATCATAGTAATGTAGAGAGGCAGCTACAACCGCGTTTTGTGTAGTAACAGCGTTTAGCTCAGGTGTTATTGACTCGGGAAACTCGACTTTACTTAAGACGCCGAGGCGCTTTTTTTCCCTCTCGATAGGTGAGTAACGTTCGTTTTGCTTTGTTACACAGAACTAATATATGCCTTTGTCCTTTACATGATTATGCTTGTGTGTCATTTTTGCTTGTTTGTTTATCTGCAATCATATTGTTCTTCCCTTCATCTATGATAGACATATTTCTTTCCATTAGTTTCCTGGGTTACGTATGTATGTGTGGGCGGAGCTATCAATACAGGGGTGGGACCCATTTGCGTTAGGGGCGTGTTTGTTTTGGTGATTTTATATGACAACATTGGCTTTCAAAAATCGGAGACCCTGCCTTTAACTTGTCATTAGCGTATATTTAAATAAGTATTAATTTAGGTATTAGTACTGGATTATTCATGTACTGTTATTGTCAAGTGTAACTCTTAGGGCTGTTTGTTTTTGACCTTTTGACTGGTTTAAAGCTTGGAGTTTTTTTACTTTTTTTTCCCCAAGTCTTGAGCCTGGACTATTGTAGTAGTTTTCTAAACAAGGGGTGATCATGTATTTTTTATTTTTATTTTTTTTAAAGAATGTCAAAGTTATTGTGCCTTGAGCTTATGGATAGTACTGTAGGTGACTGGACACACGATGACAAACCTTCATATAAGAAAGTAGTGAAACAGAAAGGAGTGCCAGTGTACTGATGATAAGGGCTTGATGAGAATTTCACACTTGCAGAACTTGTAAAGAAAATAATGTAAATTGGCAGATCATGAGTTTTTATGCTGTTGGTTTTATACATAATTAACATCCGTATGGGTAATTAATTGGGGAGCAGTTTGTGTTTAAGGGAGCCAGTGGGAGAAAGGAGGAAATTTCTACTCTTTTATTTTTAAAGGGAATTTGGCTTATAGAAAAAGAACTGTGGAAGACATGGGACTAAAATGCAGCACTAAAATGGTTATTTACAGTCATTTTTGGATGCAAATAACTTCGTTAATTGAACATTTTTGTTGATCTCGATGGTTTACATCACTGTTTGGAAGTGCTAATGATTCTAACATAAATGATTTAAATGAGGTTTATATTCATTTGCTTGTCTCAGTACATTTTTTATTCCTACAGTATCGGCTCATTCACAAATTTCTAAGCCTAATAATAAATGGATTAAAAAGGTGTTTACTGCAGAAAAGCACTTAATCGTCGATACGGTAAAGTATTTTGTTTGGAGACATTTATTTAACATTAATGGCAGGAGTCTTGAGTCTTTGTAAAAGTCAATATGTTTCCTTACACAGCAGGTATTTCCTGTTATTGATTACGTTATAGAAGCAATACAGAGTCGTTTTTCTTTTTCTTTTTCTTTTTGGTCTATAAAAGAAACCCCAAAGCTTGCCACGCTAGTGATAAACTGGAAAACGCAACCTCATTTCATCGGTACCCTCGGTACTCTAAGTACCTTATTTTCTGTATTCTTGGTTATTTGAGTATTGATGAAATACTGACTCAGTCATTTGAGACTTAATTGTTATTAATATTTCCCAACTATAAGACCTATTCTCTTGCAGTATTGAAATACCACGTACTGTTTGTGTGTGTAAGAGAGAGAGATTTGGGGGATTGTTGAGGTGAGCCAGTGGATGTGGTGTTGACACACACAGATAGTAAAGCATGCGCAGAAACTCATTTTACAGATAGTGCTTTTGGCACGAGGCTCAGGGACATGGATGCGCCCTGAAGTGCAATAAATTACAAAAGAAATTATCCCAACTGATAGTGTGGGAAAGCAGACTGCGAAAGCCTTTAACTTCTCTCTCTCTCTCTCTCTGATTGCAGCCTGAGTGATCTGCTTTGTCAGTTTAAAGCTTTCCTCTGCATTTACTGATTTCTTTTTCTTCTTATTCAGCCTTTCTTATGCATCTCTCTCTCTCTCTCTCTCTCTCTCTCTCTCTCTCTCCATCACCAATCTTCATCTATTCACATACATTTTTTCACTCTCCAGTATATTTTTGCTTGCCCTGTATTTTCTTTTGTTCCTATTTTGTCAATCATGTTATGTGCTCCTTCTTTCAATTTATTTCTGTAATACTTAAATCCTCATGTGTTATTCTTCTTCATCCCCCCCCCCACCCCCCCCAATATAGTCAGTTTATCAGTATGGAAGAAACCTCCTCCTCAATGAGTGTGCGCTCTTTGTGTAAAACGCTGACGTTGAGATAATGTTCACGCTGGCAATCCGGATGTGACTGCATGGATTTGCATCTCATTTGGAATTCAATAAACCAAATGGAACTTCAACCCACATCGATGATGGACTTCATAAATATGATTATGCACAAATCAATCAAGTATAGCATTATAGTGTTCTGGCGTGGACTCTCAAAAAGGCCCTTAATGCTCGTGAGTATAGTATAGGTAATGTTATTTATTTACCTTATTGTTCCTGGCAGGATGTGTCACTGGTGCATTTCCTGTATTGATGACCTTGTACTTGAGATGACACGGTAATCTCAGGCTGGGATTCGAACCAAAACAAACTGATTAGAAATGCAACAAGGATCCTGTCGGAGAGTTGGGGGCTGCGGCAGTCTGACAACATGTAGACGGAACGATACAAGACAAGCTTTAAATGAAAGAGCTTTTTTTCCCCCCTGCTTGTTTTTTTTTTTTCATTCTACATAGACCTTCTCCCATGTTGCTACCGGCTGTGATTTTCATGACACGACCGGATGTTTTCAGTTATGCTTTCTGCACTATGTGACAGCTGACCTGTGATACCCTTCTACTGTTACTGTATGATATACATTCTAATTTCACACTTGTTCAATTTTTGCATGGAACTCGTCCTTTTGAGGAGTGTGCCTGTCATTACAATGATCCAGGAAGTCCGGAGCTGATGGTTGGTTGGTTGGTGTCTGGGTTATCTGCAGGGGTGGGTGGGGGGTCAGATCTGATGGAGTGTGGTGGATTACTCCCCCACCCTTTGCCCAGACTACTTCCTGTCATTAACCACTCATGGTGCTTTGTGTCTAACCTCATCAGGGTGACAAATGGTTAGGAGATACTGAGGTTACATCGTTGTCTGTAGTAAAATACATTATTTTATGCTTATAAGCGCATTAGCCGAAGCAGAGACTTTTTACTAAACTCGGATTGCTCCGTAGTAGGCACCTGGAGGATTTCTCCAAAATACTGTAGTCATAATAGAAACCCGCACAACAACAATAAAAACAATCAGTAATTCACTGATTAGAGTGTAACACTGTTCTAAAGTGCTGAAACTATACTATAATAAATTCAGCCTGGTCTTGAAAAGTGTGTGTACTGTATGTGTGTAAGTGGGTGTGGTTTGGGTGGTGGTGTTAACTGACAGCTGTGACAGCTATCACAGACATGTTCCCTCCAAACCACTAGAGGGTAGCCTCTAGAAAATGCACATAGACCATCGTGCTGACAGGTTTTGTGGCCGTGACTGGTTTTCCTGTCTCATCTCACTTCACCTTGCTTAGCCTGATCTTGGTTTCCCCTTTGGATTTGTCTATCTGCCTGACCTCTAGTGCTTTTCTGCTCTCTGCTTTAAACTCTAGGTGACAAATCCAAAAAAAAAAAACACAATTATGTTTAGAGTCACAAGGTTTGTTTTGTGTGTGTTTCTCCTGAACACTGTCTCTCTTTTTGTAATGTTAATAATCTCTTACAAATGGATCTGCACTATACTGATCTGTACTACTGTGAGCCGCTCTTACACACCAAGTGCTCCCCATTTTTAGTCATTTTTTTTATTTTTATCTTTAACTGATTGTAAATCACCTCTGGACCAAATGCTACAACAGAAAACCAATAAGGAAAAGAGTTTGACGTTTAAGCTGTCAAATATGTTTGAAATGCATTATATATAAGTTTAACAAAAACAATTAAGTAGACAAACTACAGTATATCGTTATTCAAAATTTACAACATTTCTAAACATGGGCAGCTTAGTGACTCATTGGCTTCACAGGTTTAGGGTCCTGGGTTTGATCCTGAGCTTGGACAATCATCATCCTGTCATCATCTAACTGTAAACAATATGGTTTATGATCGACATTCCTGATAATCTATAAACTCTATACATTATGCTATATATATATATATATATATATATATATATATATATATATATATATATATATATATATTTATTTATTTGACATTTAAAAAAAACATTTTAATTTAAATGAAGACGTACAGTATTGTGTTTATGTAATTACTTATTGTGATGATTCTACTCATTTGTGAATCAAAGAACTTTGGCTGAAAGCGTGTTGTGATGTCACAACGCCTCTCGACCAAAATCTGCAGTAAATCGTTCGTAGGCTTTAAAAAAGATTTGGGCAGAATTTAATAAAATTTAAGCAGGTATCAGACTTTGCTTACTTTTGCTATAATTTCTGTGATTGTGAAATCCTGGAGGGACTTAATAGTTTTAGAGAAAAAGCAAACTCTTGTAACGATGCTCAGAAGAGAGTGATGGATAAGTGCATCATTTTTTATTTCATTTTTTTAAGAGTACTTGCGTATCTGCAGGGGATTTATGCAGCAGTGTGGTCTGCTGTGAGGGTGATATGGGCATTTCCCAGTCTTGTGGGCTAAGCTGTGTGTGTGTGTGTGTGTGTGTGTGTGCGTGTGTGTGCGCGAGTGTCTGCTTGTGCACACTTGTATCTTTTTGAAGTAGAGCATGGCCGGAGGCTACCTCTATCTATCTTTGTATCTTTTATATTTATTTTTTTTTTTTTACCCCTCTCGCATTTTTTCACCCAATGAAGGGGTATAAGGTGAAGCAAACATGGCAGCTACACCATATCTTTGTACAGGACCTCCCCTTGGATCAAGGTCACACACTCCCTCTTCTCTTCCTCTGTCTGTTACAATACATACACACATTTGGCATTCACTTCTCTGCCATTTGTCTCTCTCCATACACACCCAGTCACACAAACACTCTTCGTCTTGCTCCTCCTCTCCATCTTCCTCTAGCTTGTGCTGCATCGATTCATTACACCTTCCAGAGCTGATACTGTGCTCATTACTTCACTGCAGTGCTAGAAGCCTCCTCACACTAAACCCTTCAGCACCACCTTATTCCTCCAGTCCTTGTACATCACTCAATTCACACGTCTTTTGTGCGGTCAGAGAATTGTTGTTATTATTATTATTATTATTATTATTATTATTATTATTATTATTATTATTATTATTTTTAAATCTGTTAAAAGAAGTCATGTAGTCATGCCTGTCAGTCATCTGTCAAGCGCTAGGCAGAAAGTATGCATAGTGTTGAACAAGTGTACCAAAAGCAAAAGAATTAAAGGAAACCTCTTTTACATGTATTTTTGGTTAATATATTTAAATTTTATTATGCATTTATCCATTAAAATGCTTTGGCATAATTGTGTGTTTTTAAAAGAAATCAGGTATCTGAGTATTTGTCACTGCACAGAATAATAAGATAAAATGTGATATAATCTCTCACTAGAATAAATAAAAAGTCCTGTTGCTTGTGTGTAATGTGTGCAATGGTATATTGTTCCATCTAGTTAATGGCAGTCCAAAAAAATATTCTGCTGTGGTTTAAAAAAAAACAAAAAAAAAACGATAAAAATAACATTTGGGCTTTTTTAAAAAAAATATATTTTTTTAAAACACTATGCCCAGGATTCTTATTTTAAACTCGTACCAGTAAAGACATTTTTTTTTCTTTAATGGCCAAATTCATGTTCGCTACACGTTTTTGGAAGAGGGCTATTGCACAATGCATGTTGTGATGTCACATGAATTTCATTGGAATTGTTGAGTTTGTTCATTTCTACTCAAAATCACAAAATCCTTGAGGGACTGTTTAACGGTATAGTTGCTGAGTTTAGGGAAGGTTATCAGAAGCTAGCTCCAGTCCAAAGCCACATATCAGATTATATGTGCTGAGCTAGATTGCTAGTTCTAGAGGGGAATTATTCTGAATTTACAGGATACATGATTGACAGGCAAGTATTGGTGCTTGCTGATTGGCTGGACGTTAGAGGGCTTTCTCCCTCTCCCACATGTTGCCAAATAAGAAAAACATTATTCGATATAAACAGTGCACAGGCATGAGTGAGCAGTCAGACATAAAGCTTGTATAAAAGTTAATATTTGAATATGATAGTAATAATAATGATACCTGATAATAATGACTCATCTTTCCCATATGTGTAGATTTATAGCTCAAAAGTATTTTAGTACAAATTCAAATTTATTTGTATAGTGCTTTTAACAATGTACATTGTCTCAAAGCAGCTTTACAGAACATAAGAAATGTCTTAAAAAGTACAAAAAGGTTAACATTTTACACAGATTCAAGATTAATATTTATTCATTCATTTTCTACCACTTATCCGAACTACCTCAGGTCACGGGGAGCCTCATTCCCACACACACTCACACACTACGGACAATTTTCCAGAGATGCGAATCAACCTACCATGCATGTCTTTGGACCAGGGGAGGAAACGGAGTACCCGGAGGAAACCCCCGAGGCACGGGGAGAACATGCAAACTCCACACACACAAGGCGGAGGCGGGAATCGAACCCCCAACCCTGGAGGTATGAGGCAAATGTGCTAACCACTAAGCCAACATGCCCCCCAGATTAATATTGTACTCTTATTTAAATGTGTTTGTATTTATCCCCAATGACCAAGCCTTTGGTGACGGATGCAACTGTGGTGAGGAAAAACTCCCTTCACATACAAGAATTTTATACACAATACATATATACCTTGTTATAAGCAGGCAATTTATGCAGGTGTTTGTATGCTAGGATTCTGCAGATCCAGGATATTGCCTTCATATTAGCCATGTACGCTTCTCTGCGTGCTTGTTGGTGAGAAAATACGAAGAAAAACATGTTTGTGCGTGTGAACGTTGTGCGCACATTTGTTTAGCGACGGGTATGTCAAGTGCGTGTGTGTGAATAGAACACAGGGCTGGAGCTTGTAATAAGATGCATTGTGAAATTATATTCTCGCAGTATAACCACAAAGCCAGTGATGAGTCAGGAAAACTGTCAACTGCAGAGCAGATCTACACATCAATAGCAGAATAATCCCTGTCTCATAAATGGATCGAGTCATAAAAATGCAGTATGAAGCTTCAGTACGTCATTCATCGTTTTAGGACATGGGCGGTGAGTTCAGACGAGGACACTGCTACGATTTCTGATGCTAGTGATCATCATTAGTGTTTCTCATTATTATGCTGGTGGAAATTGTTTATAGTGTGTGTTCACAATGACCTTCTCTGGGTGGAGGAAAAAAAAAACAGTCTCTGCTTTTATCAGCTTTTCCTTGGAAGAAATTGCTTTTGGTCAATGTTAAAGCCACGGTTAGATTCAGGTGTAGGCAAAATCCTTCATTGCAGTTAACACTAAAATCCTCTCTCTCTCTCTCTCTCTCTCTCTCTCTCTCTCTCTCTCTCTCTCTCTCTCCCCCGTCCCCCCCCCCAAAGTCTGGTTTGTGAAGTCCTGCCATAGTGTCATTGTGTGGTTTGTTGAATCTTATTAACATTCAGAAAATGCTCAGAAATGTAAAAAAAAAAAAAAAAAAGGCAAAAGAAATGATATGCAATTATACATTATTGATTGTTTATTTGTAAAACTGGTTGTTAATTAATGTTAAAATTAATGTTACCATGCTTAGGTCGTTTTTGCCGTGTCACAGCAGAGAGAGAGAGAGAGAGAGAGAGAGAGAGAGATGCAAAGAGGAAAAAGGAGCAGGACAGGCTCTAATGCCTTGGGGAGGAGGAGAAAAAAAATCTGGTGTAATTGAGTTTGCCAATGAAGTGTGCTGTCAGCTTTATGATAAAGCCCACTTTTCCCACTTTTCATATCCTCTCCACTTTTCCCACTACAATTACTGCCTTCTGTGGATCCCTCGCTTCTTATTTCTCCCTCATTTTCCCTCTCCCCTGTGCCAAGTGATTGCAGCACCTGATGCCATTTGACATTTTCTTTCAAGTTGTACAGTTACAGTGACTGTGTGTGTATGTGTGTGTGTGTGTGTGTGTGTGTGTGTGTGTGTGTGTGTGTGTGTGTGTGTGTGTGTGTGTGTGTGTTAAAATAGTGTTTTGAGAATATTTACTGAAAATGAACATGATCAGACATTTGCCTGTAGTTAATGAACTGTAAAGTGAATTTAGTGAGACTGTATATTATGATTTATTTGCTTTACAGCATATATAACTAGAGACATAGTATGTTTGGAATAAATACAGAATAACAAAAAAAATAGGTATAGTTTCAGCTTAGCCAGTAAAATAAACCAAAAGAAATTACAAATAGGTCAATTGTTTCTATCTGTAGGTTTGTACCTGAGAATCACCACCTTCCATTCAGATGGAACTGAATTGCAAAGACATCAAATAAGAAATGCATAACACAAAATAACACCATGGTCAGCAGCCATGGGTCCAAGAACGATTATTACACACACACACACACACACACACACACACACACACACACACACACACACACACACACACACACACACACACAAAGGTACCTTTCCCTATCACAAACCCCAATGCTAAATAGTCTGCAGAAGCACCATAATCACTAACTCAACACACAAACCCACAAAGTGTATATTCAGCACAGGTCAGCTGCCCTCTCTTTTCCCACCTAAGCTTTCCTCATCTCCCTCTGTGTGTGGGAGAGCAGACTTCATTACCCTCTGTTATCTGTTCACTAATACAGTAATGAATAGAGGGAGGATGATCAGATTTTTCAACTCTCATTTATTCTGCACTGCTGTAAAATCTGGGCCCGCTCAGGCTAATGCATTGCAGTGAAGCATCATTGTGGCAACACACAAACACACACACAGCCCTACTATCTGCTCAGAGCTGTAAATTCTGCCCTGGAAATGAAAAGGGCCTGTTTTGTGCAATGAAGTGGAACAGGAAGAGGGAGGGAGGGATATGGAGAGGGAGGGAGGGAGGGAGGGAGATGGAGAGGGAAGACTGCTCATGCTTCTAAAGTTCTTTTAACTTTCTTAGTGAGAGTGAGTTCTTATTTATATAGTTGCAAACGGTTGACTGCAAGGTAATCAAGAGCACTTCATACCACACAAACCCCACATGCAGGTATGCACTAATGAGCATAGTGCAAGAGTCCCGGATGGTTTGTGTCTTAGTAAAGAATTCTTCCTCCTTTATTTGCTCATTTCTCTTGGTAATTAGTGGTGATGGTCATGCCTGTGCCCTTATATTTATGCGTGTGTGCAAGCGTGTGTGAGCCTGCATCTAGTTGTCGAGCCACCACTTCATCATCGATGCCATGATAATGAAACCCTAATTTTAATCCTATATCATTTTGCCTGCATGCACGTTCGTCCTAGTTGCTTCGTCTCATTTCTCCCATTCACAGTGTATATGGACCGATGGCACGGTTAATATTCAAAAAGATTTTAGGAGCTCAGAACCCCATCCTCCTTCCTTATGGTAATTAAAATGCCATCTCTCCTTCACTCCTTCAATAAATGGGAGTGATTGACAGCTCCCTGTCCTTTACGGGGGAGACACTGGAAAAGAAGCGGTAATGAAGAAAATAGGCTTTTCCTGCTTGCATGATGAAACGGGAATCCTGCATTTCAATGAATCTTAACAGGAACGTTTTTGGAAAGGGGAAAGGTGAAATGGAAAAGGTTGGGCAAATAATAAGCGTCCTTTTAGTCTGTGGGATTTATGGGATTTGCACACGCTTGTGAGAACAGTGTTTCAGGCTTTGGTTGATTGTGGATTTTGAATTAACACGCTGAACTTGCAGAGTTAAGCCTTTTTGTGTATTAGGTATGCACTCAAGCAAGGATCATGTGGTGTGTAGACAGTATATAAGCTGTGTGTGTGTGTGTGTGTGTGTGGGGCAGTGGTGTTGTCTGAGGATGATGGACTATAAATGAATGAAAAGGTCAGAAATTTTTTGAGATGGAAATTTAGATTTAATACTACTGGCTAAGCTCAGCTGTGTGTGTGTGTGTGTGTGTGTGTGTGTGATGGGTGGGGGTTGTCTGTGCTTATGAGGATGAAATGTAAATGAAAATGAACAAAAAAATCGAGATGTAATAGCAATAGCTGTGCTCGTTAGGGTGTGTGCGCACGCAATCAAAGGCTAAATGAGGTTTTATGGGCACTATTTTAGTAGTATATTAGTATCAGTATTTTAGTTGTATATTACTATACAACGTTTATTTCCCCTCCCTTGAAAGTATGTAAATATACTTAGAAGCTGTGTGAGTGGATATACTTTGTTTAACCTTTTACCTAAATGTTTGCAGGCCTAGGCAGGAAATTTATCATCTTCCACACACGTAAGCCGGCTGCAATTAGCCCGAATTGTTAGTGTCATGGTGTGTATGCATTGTGTGTCTTTATTGTATTCATGTCTCCGGGTGCAAATTTGTGAGACGACTGGCTAGGCAGTGAAAAATGTGCATATTCTTCATGCTCTGTCATTAGGAAGTGACATGACAGAGAAATGGTATTTTAGGACAGAAAAAAAAGGTAAACCTGCATAATACATTTTGTCCAACCAGTATACGGATAGACGCCTGAGATAGGCACAGGCTCCCCGTGACCCGAGGTAGTTCGGATAAGCGGTAGAAAATGAGTGAGTGAGTGCGTATATGGATATAAACACTCCATACTTCACCTGGTCACTTTAAGGACAATCTTTGAAAACCATACACATTTATGTATATGTATATACATTATTTCTTCATATTCTCCATATATTTCATATTTTTATATAGTTTTTCTTATATAGTTTTCTTATTTAGTTTATACTTTTATCATTTTATTCTTATTTTATTTTTTGCTTTTTTTATACTTTTTTTTTATTTTATTTTTTTTATTCTTATACCGGACAGTTGCATAAAGCATTTCACTGCATGTCGTACCCTGTATGTATGTGTATGTGACAAATAAAATTCGATTTGATTTGATTTGACTTGGATTAAAATATAAAATAGGATGATAAAGTTCAGTGAACATGATTCAAGTCGATCATGTGCATGTAGAGCTCTAGAATTTCATTATATACAGATGCTTACAGTACTGTCCAGACATTAGTGAACCCATGGATAAGTGGCTGGGATGTGATCCTCAATGACTCTGGTCCAATAAAGGTCAGAGGGTCGAGCCATAGCTTTTGGATGCTAATGTTAATCTTGTAGAGACCAGATTGATTAATTGGGAAATGGGGTTTGGGAGCTAACTGATTTTAAATTAGGGTAGATTTGGAGACCTGGCAGGTCGGGGCAGTGGTGTCCGGTCCATTCCATGGTTCTGTAGGTTGCTGTAAAGATGGGGTGTGGCGTGGGAGGCTTGGGGTGGGGGGTTTGGCTGTACACTCTATATAAAAATAGATATTTAAATCTGAGATCATCTTTACTGCATGGCAAAGGGCACATGTTTATTGTTTTTCAGTTTGACAAGTGTTTGGGCAAATAAATTCCAACAAAGTGAATGATTTTAATATTTGTCACCGTTATGAAATTTTTAAATGTGATCCATATATAAATGAGTCCCTGATTAACTATCGCTGTCTGCTTACATTTGATTGTCTGAAATTCTCTCACTCGAGGTGATTCGTTTTCAGCTCTTTTTTATTTTAGTGTCTGTGAAAAAAAATCGATATTACTAATCTGAATGTAAGCAACCTGAGATGAGAGGAGACAACAAATTGCAACCCTAAAAAGTCCTCACTGAGCACTGTAACAAAGAGATGAGGATTTTGTGTGTGTGTGTGTGTGTGTGTGTGTGTGTGTGTGTGTGTGTGTGTGTGTGTGTGTGTGTGTGTGTGTGTGTGTGTGTGTGTGTGTGTGTGTGTGTGTGTGTGAGAAATTAATAGAGAAAGCAGATTGTTGAGACCAGACAGAGAGAGTGAGAGGGGGAGTGAGGGGAGAGGGAGCACGGGAATGGGGGGGGGGGGGGAGCATGAGAATTTTGAATTTGAAAGGCCTTTATTGGTTTACACGGCTACCATGATTAATGAAAAAAAAAAACTAATCAAATATCATGTCATCAAAGACAGAAAAATCAATAAATAAAAAGCTCTGAATTTGGAAGGGAAACAAAATGGCCACCATACCAAAATAGGGACAACCCATCAAAAATGAAAAAAGAAAGTTAGAATTTTCATCAACTGTACATAACACTTCATTTCTACCCCCAAATATCCATGAACACAGGCAATTCCCTAACTATAGCATAGTACTGAAAGCATGTTCAACTCTGAGCCTTGCAGCGGCTAAGCCCTTAAACATAGCTACAGTACTACTGTACATCTATGGCAGCCTGTCCTGTCCTTTTCTTTGGCTTCCAGATCGAGAGTTTCGCGGTTCTAGATAAGAAGTACAGTGTTTTTGTTGTACTGTATATTTTATCCCAAAAATAAAAACCTAAAAAGGTTTTTTAGCTGTGTCCATTCTATAGAGAGAGGATAAAGGTGCTTTCTTCTTGGCCAGCTCAATTGTGTCCAGTTCTGGAGTGGTGAAAGACAGGATTAGCCCCTTCTTCTTTTCCCAGTCTTCCACAGCTGCACTGATAGTGGCCTCCCCTCTCCACTGGTTGATTACAGCTGTGCACCAAGCCTCTTTCTTGTAGCTTCATAAGGAACACGTGATTGTCCAAGCCTATTCCTCCTGCCTTCCTTCGTCTTTCTAGTAATCTATGTGATAGGCTAGTGATCTGTGATCTAGCAGCTTCTGGGCTGCTTGGAGCCTGAAGGACATTATCCTGCACCTGATGTCTACCAAGCCTTGTCCACCTTCATACAGGTACAGCAACTAGAATGCTCTCCCTGTAGAACAACTGGGGCAGCACCCATTTCCATCTGGACAATTTGTTGCACACTCTTTCCACTATTTCATCCCGATTCTATTTTTGGAAGACGGACAATAATTTTAGACTATTTCCACCCCGCTAACTTTTCTAGCAACATCAGAAGTTGGCCAGACTGTAACTGACCTGCCCATAAGACCTCGCTTCTGGCCCAGTTCACTTTGGCTGATGAAGCCCTCTGATACACCTGGAGTGCTACACATAGGGTTTTGATGTCCTGACCATGGGTGATTGAAAAACGTGACATAACCTATATATGTAGAAATTGCCAGCTTTGGACTTGAAGCCCACCAACAACACGGAATCCTGATAGTGTCTGTTTAAGAAGAGTAGTGGTTCTATTGTGAATGCATACAGCTGACCAGACAAAGGACCACCTCGCCTAATCCCCCTTGGTACTGAGATTGGCCGGCTTATTCCACCTCCTACTTTGACCATGCATGATACTTTAGTATATAACAGCATTACCCAGCTCAGAAAAGTGTCTCCAAAACCAAAAGCCTTCATAACCTCAAACAAATGGTGTGACTTTTTCCTTTTCTTGATCCAAAGAGATTAAACCTACAGTCCTATCAGACGTCTTTCTGATGTCTAACACCTCACGTACCAGAAACAAGTTATCAAAAATGTATCTGTCTGGATTGCAGTTTGGTCTTTGTCCGTTTATTAAATGCTTATAAAATTCTGATAGTAAGCCATCACTCCCTGGGGACCGGCCTGAGCAAAGCCGACTCACAGCAGTGGTGAGTTCATCTAGTGTGAGGTCAGTGCCTGATAAGGCTTTTGATTCAAAGTCTATTTGAAGAAGTCCTAGGTGCAGTTGGATGGTGCAGTTTGAGTCCCAGTGTAGAGGCCAGAGTAGAAATCCACAGCAAGCCGACACGTTCCTTTGATATCCGTGGTCACTAAGACAAGGACAAGCTATCTGTCCCTGCTGTACGGTTGAACGTTCAAGGTTAAAATAGAAAGCACTTGGAGCGTCAATATCCTCAAGAGTTACATTTACATTTATGGCATTTAGCGGACACCCTTATCCAGAGTGACTTACAACTGAGCAACTGAGGGTTAAGGGCCTTGCTCAGGGGCCCAGCAGTGGCAGCTTGGTGGACCTGGGGTTGTTAAGGGAGATTTCACAAGTGCTCCCTTTATTTTTTCATCTAGGTACTGTATGACCCCAGCTCTTTTTCTTTTTTTTTTGCAAGGCCCTTAAGAAATTGGAATGATGTAAACCAGTCAATTTGTTTTCAATGCTAATTATCTCACTTCCAAGGGCCTTGATTGCTTGCTTTAAACTGGTTCTTGAGTATACTGTTGACATAGCAGCTTAGTCTCCACCTTTGTCCCACCAGTGATTCAGGTTTTACAGTGGTCCCAGAAACAGTGAAACTGCTCACTGAAATTAGCATCCTGTAATAATTTGGTGTTAAAATGCCCCAAAGCGAATTTGCTAGCGAAGTGTGACATGGTTATCAAGACAGAGGCTAACTGATCATCTGCGAAAACTACTGGAAAGATGGGGCAGTCAACAACTCTGCTACAGAACTGTTTTATGTAAATCCTATCAAACCGTGCTGCACTGATTCTACCATCTGAAACATTGATCGATTGATTGATTGCATGTGTGGTTTCTCACTCTTATGATCTAAAGCAGTGGTCCCCAACCTTTTTTTCGCCGCGGACTGGTCAATGTTTGATAATTTTACTGCGGCCCGCTGGGGGTGGGTTGTGGGGTGTAGCAGCAATACAATTAAATTAAAATTAATGCCTTTTTAACTCACTACAACGCTAAATCAATGAGAACCCTGAGCTTGTTTCTTTGCAAAGAGATGATTCCATCTGGGGTAACAGGAGACAATGACACCCGAAGTGTGTTGCTTATGTCCAGTTTATTGTTTTGTTTTGGTTGCCGTCACTGCAGAAAACCCCGCTTCACACAGATAGCATGTCGGAAATGGCAATAGGGATTTAAGTGCTGTGGTGACAATCTCAGGGTATTCCGCTGTAGCGATTTTGGCTCGCGAAGCAAGGTAAATATTTATAAGTAACTATAACGTGTTATAGTGACTTCTAAATATTTTAACCTAAGTTGAAATTAACGGTAATGGAATTAACGTTACCCTTATTTGGTCTGTTCGTCCGGCGAACAGGCCGTGTAACCTTTATTAATTCTATGAAGGCGGTATCTTCCTGGCCAAGAAAGATTCGCTTCCCTTTTTACTTTATACCGTAATTTAAATTAAATTAACTTAATAGAGCTTGTAGTTCAGACCAGATGTTGCAGGTACCTCAATTTGTGAATGATACTCAGAGACAATCACTTGTGGCGCAAAAAATATGACATTTAATGGATGAGACAAACACAACATAAAACTAACTACACAAACAAACAAAAGAAATAGGGAAAACGAAGATGAAAATAAAATAAAACAAAGAAATTAAAATTGGGGAAAGGGAGGAAGAGACTGGAAAGAAGATACTAGAGAAAGGAAGGAAAGGAATGGCAAGCTTAAACTCAAAAATTAATCACGCCCTAACTGGGAAATCGTCACAGAAACTTAAATTCACCTTAAGATTCAATGAAAGATTCCTACTTAAAATTACGCATCTAAATTGATTGGTAAAGGAAACGGTTACTTGCATTGGCTTACTGAACAAGAGTCCGGATGCAACAGAGAAATCTCTGAAAAGTCAGTTAGGGTGGGGTCAGACGTTCTTCCAAGTTCTCCTGAAGATCGGAGCAGTTGTCGTTCTTGGAAGTGAAGCTTGCTGGAACTTCTTTGAAGGAAGATGGAGTCGTCTCCAAGCTGTTCCGAAAGTCTGACCACGGATTAGTGGTGTTTGTGACAATTTAAAGGTCGCGAACTCCACCCATCTTTGGGGAGATGACCAATACTTCGGTCAGGATTTTTGGAGGGAAAAACTCCCTTTGTTTCAGGTGTCTGTGGGCGTAGTTTAGCTATCAAACTTTTAGATGACTTTAAAGTTTGATCCAGGGTGTATTAAGACGGTATGGCGCTTTTCGTGCTCTAATAAAATACACCGTTGTTTAATTAACGAGTAACTGATAATTTTGTGCTCATTTGGATACTAAACATGAAGGGTAATGACGGTATAAAGGCAGCGGTACATTATATACACAGATCAGTAATTGAAAGGTAACTGATGTTAATACGATATTGTGTTCTTATAAAGGCAAAGAAACAAAATTGAAACATAAAACAAGATGCACTTACATTAGGGAAGTAAAAAGAAAACGATAGCATTGTATACATTCTGACATCAGACCTCAAAGGGGCATACCGCTTTAGAACAGGTATACATTAACATGCCAAGATCAGTAATTAGAGTATAACTGATGTTAAATACAATGTTGTTTTCGACACATGAATAAAATACACCCTTGTCAGGAAATTAAGGAGCAAATAATTTTGTCAGGCAAGCCTTAAAAGAAGAACACATTACAAAAAGGGTTATAAGAATGAGAACCTTAGAGTACCTTATCTTCGGGTTTTATTAGTAAAAGGAATGTCTCATTGTGGTGTGTGTGTGTGTGTGTGTGTGTGTGTGTGTGTGTGTGTGTGTGTGTGTGTGTTGAGGGCCCCTATGAGTTCAATCGGGGAAGCCGCATGGGGTTATCTGGTCTTTGTGTAGGCTCCAGACATTCAGACAATCGTAAAACTGAGTGGTCATCGGTTAATTGAGGAGTAGATGTTGAAATTTAGGGTGCCTGGGACATGAAATCTAAAATGACCGATACCAGACGCTACACCGCCATGACTTTAATCCAGAACACCGGCAGAGTTTCTAACTTTCTAACGACGTCTGTTTCTTGCTCATTTTTGCTAATTTGTGGGTTAAATTTGAGCAAACACAATATACACGTACACCAAGCACTGTTAAACATGACAAAGTACCGGTGAACAGAGAGAAGAGCTATACACACCTTCTCTCCACCAAAGCTACAACGCCACTGCCGCTTGCAGCCACTCAGCTCCAGACGTCACCTAAACCCGGCCCGATATTTTGCGCATGCGCGGTATTCGTGCGGCTTTAGGTGACGTCTCTCAGCTCCCGGTTAACCTCTCGTCCATGGAAAGTCACACAAACCTGAGAGAAATACACCACAGTAAATAAAATGGAAATAATTTAATGTTCCTTGGGTGGCCCGGTACCATTTAGTCCACGATCCCGTACCGGTCCGCGGCCCGGGGGTTCGGGACCACTGATCTAAAGCCTACTCACCGGTACAGTTTCAGTCCCCTCCTATGACAAGAGGCACTTCATTGTGCATCGCTTTATGTGCTAAATAAGATAACTCGTTCAAGTCCTATGTTTGGCACATAGACATTAATAATATAAAAGTTGACTCCTTTAATTTCGGCTTTGGTTATTATTAAATGGCCGTTTGACTATTTCTTCAACCTTTAAGATTTTAGCAGTTTTAGAAAATAAAGTGGCTAATCCTGCATGAAGATTAGTGATTTAAAGATGAATAAACTCCCAAATAATCACCTACTTTCTGAAAGTTTCATCTCAACGCACTGTTAACTTCATCTATGGTATAAAATGATTGTTCTACCTGAGAGGAGCTACATCATCTAAGCCATCATCATCAGCTTCCTTTGACATTTCAATTTCCCTTTCAGTAACACAATTTCCAGTCTCACTTTGATCAGACACTACATCATTCACTGTAGAATCAGTAGTATTTAAAATTTTGGACCAAAAGCCATTTTTAACTTTTACATCACACATTTTACTTCTATCAATGACCTCACCACTAATGGAAGGTGCCAGACTTTGTTTTCATCTACAACGTTTTGTGTGGTGGTAGCGGCAGGCCCTGAAATCCTCCACAACGTGAATCGACTCAGCTCTGTCGGGTGTCTACTCCTGATTAGTCACTTGTATGGTTGCCCTATTCTCCTCCACAGTGGCTTATTTCTGCTCTCTATGAGGACAGGTCAGTCGCTTGTGTCCAATATCACCACACTCAAACCCTTCATACTCCACATACTCGCATAAGTCCTCCCTTTGTGCTTCACGCAGAAAGGAGATCCAGAAACATGATCACCTGTCTCCTACTGTAAATGATGTTTTAAAGCAGAATGTTTACAGCTCAGATAAATTGTTTTAAAAGCACTCATGTTTTTTATCGGAGCTCGTGAGGTCATACTCTAGCGCTTCATTAGGGAGAAAAGGTGGGCAATTAGAAATGGTCATTTTTGCAGAGGAGGTAGACAACGGAGAAATCTTTCACCACAATTCCATTTACTGCCAAAATGCTGACTAATTGCTGTTCTTATAAAAACACCACAACCACCTTCTTCATCCTGGAGGCGAAAGTAATGTTCTCAGAAAGGGGCATCCTCTCTTCTGGTACACACCCGAAGCCATGGTGGAGAGATAACAACGGTGTCTCATCACGAAACGCCATCTCCACTACAAAGTCAGAAAAATACTATCAGTACAAAACCCTGGCCCAGTCACACACAAGAAAGGAGTAGAGAGGAAAAGACAAAAAAGGAAACTGTATCCTGCTCTCACCCTGCACAGCACTCACCAAACTCTCAGCATGCGAGAGCGAGAGCTAGGGAGCGAGAGAGCAACAGAAAATTACTAGTTTATACTCAGTGTTCCTCCCCACGGAAATCTTTTTTTTTTTTTTTTTTTTAAACCATGATGTTTTATGCTTCTGATACACACACAATACACTGCCCCTCTGGGGGATGTTCCTGGGGCTGTGTAATGGTTTTCTTTTCTTTTTTAATTCCAAAGACCTGCTGCTGATATGCAGGAATATAAGAATAAGGGAATTAATTTTCAAAATGTGCATAATAAAGCCAGCACACAAACACATAAATGTATATATTTTGTTTCAGGAACAGAATCTTAGGCGCAATCTTTGTACTCGTGAATGTGTACAGTAGATCAACACTGCAGAATCTGTTACTTTAGAGACCGGGATGTACAGGGGAGGAAATATGGCATGTCCGATTCAGTTCTACTTTGTAGGGTTTTATTGAAATTCAGCTCAATTTTCTCTATTATCAAGCTGCGGCAAACAAAACCCAGAACGGGGTTTAACAAAGTGCACGGTACATGATGCAACACAATGCACAGCGTAGTAAATGTTGCACCAGACAAATACAAGGTGAGTAATACACACAATTTAATAATACACGATGTCCCCGATGATGCGTTGATATTCAAACTGGCCGGGAATCGAGGACTCTTGGGGGAACGTACGGGTACACGTACTGTATGTGTTTAAAGCGACAACAATTCCAAAGCTCCCTCTTTCTAGTGGAACTGAAAGCAACTATAAGCAAATGGACTGGATTGTTAATGAAAAGTTCATTTTAGTTGATGGTGTAAATCTTGTATAGCCCAAAATTTAGGTTTATGTATTTATGGCAGAAGTAATTAGTGACATAGTTTGAGGAATAGAGGACTGTTTTTTTTTTTTTTGTTTTTTTTTTCCCCAGAAAGGAATAAATGTCTCATTACAGCCACATTTTGGTCTATGGAGGATTCCTGTAGTTCCCGTGATGCCCTTTGACCCTCATCCCGACTACACCAGAAAGTCCTTTGGGTCTCACTGGAAATGGGTAACACTGTTGCTGTGGCAACTCAGTTCTGCCTTATTAGTGCTGAAATAAATCACTCCTGGGGGAGTAAACCACTGACACCTCCATTCTCTCACCTCCTCCTGGACTACTCAGTCTTTAGCTCAGTCTCTTTTTACTGTTTGAGAGCAAATATGCAGAACAAGTATTAATAAGAGAACACATATTGGCTATTAGACAACATGTACCCGTTTTTTTTAAGATCAAGAATTACTACGAACTATTTTAGTACTCATGGTATTGGTTACGATACTACTACCATTGTGTTGGACCATGCAGGATATTGTGTGGATTTTGTTTTATTGTTTGTTTGTTGATGGTGCCGTTGATCACTTGGTTGTATATTCAGTGAGATGTTTGTCCTTGTTTTGTGTCACCTGTGTACAGATCTGTGACTCCACCTCAAATGTGTTTGGTTATGTCCACCATCACTGAGAATGTAACCAGCTTTATGTGGACCTGTCTGGCTTTTGGTGTCTCTCTCTCAATCTCTCTCTCTCTCTCTTTCTCTCTCTCTCTCTCTCTCACTCTCTAGTTCTGGATCTCTCGCTCTGACTCTCTCTCACTCTCTCTCTCTCTCTCTCTCTCTCTCTCTCTCTCTTTCTCTCTCTCTCACACTCTCTCTCTCTCTCTCTCCCTCATTTTCTCTCTTTCACTCTCTCTCTCACACTCTCACTCTCCAGATCTCTCGCTCTGACTCTCTTGATCTCTCTCTCTCTCTCTCTCTCTCTCTCACACACTCTCTCACTCTCTAGTTCTTGATCTCTCGCTCTGACTCTCTTGATCTCTCTCTCTCACACTCTCTAGTTCTTGATCTCTCTCTCTGACTCTCTTGATCTCTCTCTCTCTCTCTCTCTCTCTCTCTCTCTCTCTGTCTCCCTTCACTTTCTCTCTCTAGCTCTGGCTCTCTCTCACTCGATCTGTCTGTCTGTCTCCTTCTATCTGTCTGTCTGTCTCTCTCTATGTTTGTTGTAAACTAAAATTCCCTATATTCATTCAAGACCTCTAGACCTTTCTGCTCTTTCTCCTACCGCTGTGATTCACGCTGAGTCTGGTGCACACTTGAGGAAGGTGCACTGAATGATGCAGTAGGCAGAAACAATCAGATAACTACAGTGACCTCTGCCCTCTCAGTGATGTGCTCTGATGACAAAGAAGTAAAACAATAAAAAGAAAAGCTTTTTATTGTTTTTTTCTATTAGATTTGATTTCCTGCCTTTACTTTTTCCCTGATATTCCCTGATTTTTTTTGTGCCTGCTTTCAGTCTGTTCATACTGTACCGTATAAATGTGTGTTAGTGATAAGAATCAGACCATCTACACTAGAGAAAAGTGCTACACACCCGTTTCACCGTATGACACAGATTAACATTTCAACTCTGTATGGATTTATCTACATCACATGACATATTAACATAAAGTTTCTCATTTATTTTCATTTAAAACTGAAAAGTCAGATCAGAGTATTCAGACCATTCAGACTTGGATATTTTTTCCTGCTTTCAACACATCAATTTTGAGAGATGACTATTAACATTACAATGTTAATAGAGATGACTATTAACATTACGCGAATCATCTCTCTCTACCTATTACTATCTTCTGCATCCCCAACACTTGCACCCACTAGCTTCAAATCCTCATTAATTACATCCATATACCTCCTCTTTGGCCTTCCTCTTTGCCTCCTGCCTGGCAGCTCCATGTCCAACATTCTCCTACCAATATACTCACTCTCCCTCCTCTGAACATGTCCAAACCATCTTAATCTGTCCTCCCTAACTTTGTCCCCCAAACGTCTAACATTGGCTGTCCCTCTGATGTACTCGTTCCTAATCCTGTCCAATCTTGTCACTCCCAAAGAGAACCTCAACATCTTCAGTTCAGCTAATGTAAATGTAGAATATTACTTTAAAAAACACTATATATGGAATCTGTATGGAAAGACAGTCGTCATGTTAGTAGTCCTTTACGTAAGGATGATCTCCCTTAACATTTTATTCTTACAATTTTTTTTTTGCTAAAATGTTAACACCCTGTAGGGGGGCACGGTGGCTTAGTGGTTAGCACGTTCGCCTCACACCTCCAGGGTAGGGGGTTCGATTCCCGACTCCGCCTTGTGTGTGTGGAGTTTGCATGTTCTCCCTGTGCCTCGGGGGTTTCCTCCGGGTACTCCGGTTTCCTCCCCTGGTCCAAAGACATGCATGGTAGGTTGATTGGCATCTCTGGAAAATTGTCCGTAGTGTGTGAGTGAATGTGTGAGTGAATGAGAGTGTGTGTGCCCTGTGATGGGTTGGCACTCCGTCCAGGGTGTATCCTGCCTCGATGCCCGATGACGCCTGAGATAGGCACATGCTCCCCGTGACCCGAGTAGTTCGGATAAGCGGTAGAAAATGAATGAATGAATGAATGAATGTTAACAGCCTGTATTGACTTTCTAATATCAGGATTGAATTTTAGCAAGAAATGTCTGGATCGAAAGTAAGGATAACTCAATACTTTAAGATAACCCAGCTGTATAATGTGTCGCATGTGTTTGTGTATTCTTCAAGAATGCATGCTCCATGATACAGTACATGACAGTGGCAGGTGTTTGTGAGGTATAGCATCTTCTGTAGTGTTTTGGTGTACGAACCCAGTGCCCTGTAGAGGATATCTGAAGAGTCTGAAATGAAAGCCAACTACAATAGAGTTAACAAGATTCTTTTAAAGAAGGAAAAAAAGTGCCAGAAAGAGACTGAGCTTGAGGATATGTGTTTCTTATTTTATTATTTTTTTGTTATTTGACAGAGAGATATTAAGTAATAAACAGAACAGAGGGATGGAGAATTATATTGAAGTCTATATTGGTGGAAAAAATTGGGGAAGATGGAATTAGAGAAGGTCAGAGTTCTGATACAGCTTTATTGGAATAAATTAAAACGAATACAAAGCTGTTAATTAGAAAGTCATGTGTTTTAAATAGTTTTTTTTTGTTTTGTTTGTTTTTATTCTGAAATTGGCCTCAGTCCATTGCAGGGACTCATTATGGAAGAAAGCAGAGCAGGTCTCCAAATCAGTTTTTTTTTTGTCTTCTCTCAAAGAGTCTCTTCAGTCTTTGAATATGTTAATTGTGTATTTAGGTTTTTTTGTATTAACTTCAACCTTGTCTTCGGTCTGCTTGAGTTCTCCTGGTGTTAATTCCTTGCATTGTTGTTTGATAAAGTTGTCATTTAACGATACAATATCTTCATCATAGAAGTTAAATGATGGGCAAAAATCATCCATTAATCTAAATCAGATAATTAGGAAATGTTTAAAATAATTGTTTACAGTCACACACAGATTAAAACAGCTATCACAGTAATGTAGTGTTGCAGGCAGCACATTTTATATTTTTTGGGCACGTCTGATGTGTTCCGAATCAGTGTGTTTGTTCCCGGCTCCCAGCGCCGATTTGGATTTAGACTCCCTTGACTCAGTTGAACCCCAGTATGCATTCATGGATTCCAGCCAATCAGAACAGAGTATTCAGACTAACCATGGTATAATAGAGGACAGACAGCTGCACTAATGCCATGTTTTAGACCAGCTCATTTCTAGTGAACGATGCGTGCCATGGCCGCACAACACGCATTACTTTTCTTGCCCATTCAATTTTTGTCAACACATGGGGCGATTCGAAATTTGAAAAAATAGACATTTGAAGAAAAAAAATCGCAACCGTGACAAAATCGTCTGTCGTGCACTGTGGTTTTCTACCTTCCAGTGTTTCACAAGCAATTTGAGTGCAGTATTTATTATTCACCTTCGAAAGGTTCTTCACCTGCTGTGCTGATACTTTCAGGACTGTCTGTAAAGTCAGAGCTCCTGACTGAGACTATGTGGAAGAGGAATGTGTAGAGTGCTTAAGGAAAACAAAGACCGAGTACCCTGTTTTTCTTATGCTATTTGTACAGTGTATTAAAGAAAAGTGGGATATAATTGTGTACCGGTAAGCATAACGACATAGTATATACGTAATGACAAATCACAATCATTATTTATGGGTTTGTCCCTTGAAAAATGGTAGTTTGAAAATGGTGTATCCACTGTAATTTTCTAATAAGATAATTTCCTAAAATGTAAATTTGTAGGAATTCGCAACCAATCTAGTTCACATTGCTACGATTAATTTAATTGTTGTAAATGGCATTTTATTTTGAGTCTTTTTGCTGCATCCCGTCATAGTTACAGGTAGGAATTGTTTTAAATTAACTACAGGTAACTTCTAACCGGTTGATTAGATACAGTAAGTGCATAATACTCTTTGGAATATGACTTCTGCCACAACTGCCTCTTACAAGGAAACGCTTGAAGCTTCCGTACCGGATCCTGCCCGACAACCTTTCTTCAGTACTCAAACCTCTGACTCCACCCGCTTCATCCCACTGACTGATGAAGACTTTGCCTCCTTTTACAAAGAGATGCTTAAGAATATCTCCCAGACCTTCAATTCTGACCCTACTACATCTGCATTACACAGCAAGGATTTCCCTACACCTTCATTTTAATTTCTTTATCTTTTTTTTATTTTTACAACCGTAGAAGCAGAAGAGATTCTACGAGTCATCCATTCTTATCCCTTCGGCTATGCTCCAGACCATCTCTCAAGATCTCCTGACCATCACCAGAATCATTAATGGATCCATAGCAACTGTACCAACTACCCTCGAGAGCAAGGGTTATTCCCAAACCTGATCTGGATCCATAAGACATCACCAACTACAGACTGGAATAAATTCTCCTCTTACTTTCTAAAATTCATTAATGCATTGTTTATAATGAATTAAAGTAGAACATTCCACAGAGATTGCCCTTTCGGCTGTCATCTCTCCTCATCCTCCTCAACCTTTTGGCAGCATTTGATAGTCAACCACAAGACTTTCTTATCCACCACCCCAGGAATCATGGAATCTGAGGAGCAGCAATGGTTTGCTTTCCAAAAGTATTTGGACACTGAAATTTTCATGGTTATTTGCAAGAAACAACATGAAACCATTGCAATCACTAAATATGCATTTATACCATCAAAATGTACAGAAAATAAAGAGAACAAAAATACATATTCTATCAATTAGGGATTCAAAATATTGTTTTGAAAGTTTACTCCAGAACTGTTGGTGTCCACAGATGCTCAGCAATGGTTGGTTGTTTGGTCTTAACCTTTGTCAAGTTCGTTCCATACTAACTCGGTAGGGTTAAGGTCGGGTTAATGGGGGGGTCAAGCTTTCCTTCTTGTTCTTTTTTTCTTCAAATGGTTCTGGCAGACATGTTGCAGCATGAAGGCCTAGATGGTATGGCACATCTCTGAAGATTTACAGTCACCTTATATAGGCCACCAACTCTAAAACCCCTAAAAACACCCCATACAATATAATATCTGCCTACATGCTTGACAATTGGTACTACATAGTCTGGTATCATCTCACAAGTTTTGTGACGCACGTAAAATCTTCGTTTAGAACCAAAAATATCAAACTTTGATTTATCAGACCGCAAGATATTTCTCCAGTCAGTAACAGTCCAATTTTTGATTTCCCTTGCCCAAAGAAGCCTTTTGACCTTGCACTCTTGTGTTGCACTCTTAGCAGGGGTCTGTTACGTAGGCCAGAGACTCTTATAAACTTCTCCTCTCATTTTGTTGTTTATCGAGGTCTTCCAGTTCTTTTCCGCTCAGAATTCTTCCCTGTTTCTGCATGCCTCTTAATGGTGTGTGCTACAGTACTTGCTGGTATTTTGAGTTGCTGGTCAATTTTTCTGCAGGAAATGCCTTCATTCTTCAATGTAACAATAGCTTGCTTACGCTCTCGTTAGTTCATGCTTGCCTCCCATTATTGCCACCGAATGTTATAAAAGCAGGCAGAAATGACCCTAATCTGCAGTAAAACAGACCTACTGTTAAGACCTAATTTAATTTCTCTTGACAGCACAGCCACTCAACTGCGACAGAGACTTCACTTTTATAGCATTATACTTGTATACTGTTCAGGTACATAAGTACTGCAGTCATTTACAAACAAAATTTAGGCCTTCGTTGGTAAGGTTAAAGAATTATGCTTTTCATGTTATTTCATTTCAAATAGCAGACAAAGGTTTTGTTGTGCTATAGTTTTGTTGTGCTTTTTTTCAGTACAATTTTAACATAATTTTGAAATATATGAAAATCCTGGGGTGTTCAAAACTTTTGACTGGTAGTGTACCTAGAAGGTTGCTCATACAGGTAACATAGAAGTGATGGGAATCTGCACTAGTGTCCCACAAGGCTCAGTACTTGGTCCTCTACTTTTCTCTCTTTGCATTATATCCTTAGATGGGTTCTCTTACCACTGCTATGCTGATGACAGTTGGCTAAACTTCTCCTTCCCTCGCTCGGTTACCACAGCGTCTGCTTGGATCTCAGCATGTCTGGTAGACATATCATCATAGTTGACAGCTCACGAGCTATAACTCAATCCCAGCAAAAGTGAACTGCTGGTCATCTCAGGTGATACAGCCCCAGGACAGTATCCTGCAAAATCCCTACATAACTCTCTGAAATCCCCTTCGGCCACTGCTCGCAACTTTGGGGCAAACATGGACATCTATCCGTGGACAACAACTGTCTTTTTCTACACATGTTGTAATTTTATATGCTCATGTAAGGCATTTTTATCCATTCAGACTTTTATAGATACAGCTCAGGTGCCTGTTCAGTCTCTTGTCATTTCGAGACTGGACTACTGCAACTCTCTGCTGGCAGGTCTACCTATGAATGTGATTTGTCTTCTGCAAATGATCCAAAATGGTTACTGGTTTTCAACCTGCTTAAGTTCTCACACACCACCCCATTGCTGCGCTCCTTCTACTGGCTCTCAGGGTAAGAGGTAGCTATACATCAAGACTCTTTTCTTTTCTCTTCCCCAAGATGTTGGAGCAGCTGAGCCTCTGGCTATCCTCAAATGATGGGTGAAGACCTACCTTTTCCTGAAACACTTAAACTTGCCCTTTTCCCCTGTATTCATGTATTTAAAAAATTGTGCTATACAGAATTTTAGGCTGATGGTATCCCAGGGCCAAAGGAATGAAAAAGTGCTCTTTTATTTAAAGTTCTTAAGGTGGGGTGAGGTGAACGTAGGTGAGATGCAGGAGAACAGTGCTGTCTTCAGTGCTGCGCTTTGTGGTAGTGGTTTCCAAGCAGGCCTGAGCAGCAATGAGGCAGGACCCAGAGAGCTTTCCAGAGTGCAGCAGTTTCGGGGAGCGCTGACCTCTCTGCATTTGGCAGGCTCTTGAATGTACAGTACAGTGAAGCATTCATCGTTTTACTTTCTATGTACCCTGCTTATCTCAAGTCATAGCTCAAATTGGCTGTCAGCCTTGAGTGCTTCTGCTGCCCTGCCTTCCAGCTCATGTGTGCTTCTGCTTTCCACAGCAGGGGTGCTAAAGTGGCGCTGCATGAGGAGTGTGTTTAGGCTGTGTGTAGGTGGTGGCAGCGGTGGTGGTTGTGTGGGCACCACCATCCGCGTGTATATATTTAGATAGAAAGATTAAACACCCACACAAGAAGTATCCATTGAAAGGACTAAAAAATGATCATTTTGAATGCCTTCATTACTGAGCCCTTTCACTGATGATGAGCATAATTCTGTACTTAATGCTAAATAAAAATGTTGTGCATTTGTTCATTGTAATCAGCATGGTGTGATCTGATTGGTTATTCTGTAGTTACTGAAATACTGAAATACAGTTTTGGATAAACATGTAATGCTTTCCTATACTTTCCAAATGTTTTAAAAATCTGTCCAATTCTCAGCATATTGTCCTTTTTTTTTTTTTTTTTTTTTTAGTTCGTTATTGTATTTTTTTGCCTGTTAATTTTCTTTTCCATGATTAGCTGATGCCAACTTGTCCTCCTAATTCTCTTTAGAGTTTAAAGTCTACACTACTCACAGCACCATAATTTGACTCAGAAATTCCTCCTCAGATGTTATTGACTGTTTATATTTCTGTGGAGATGAGAGGTGACGGGTCACTGTGAGTGGAACAGTCAATCGGCCTCTGTACTCAAGGTGTTTCTCCTCATCTTGCAGAAAGCAGGATGAGCTGGCGATGAGAATATTGTGTGCTTCCAAGTTCTGAAAGCAAGTGTGTATTCCAGGTGCTCTGATGGCAATATTGCTTCTGTTTGTGTAACAGGGCTGAATAGGAAGCTTGTGCCGTCTTTGCGCATGGTGGATGTATAGTACATAAAAGGATTTGTGTGTGTTTGTGTGTTTGGGTGGTTTGGATGTGATATTAGGTTTGTGCTTTGGCCTTGAGATTGCACTTCTTTTCTAAATTTATCCTTAAAGTGTGTCAGATCTCCTGTGAGCTCCAACCCTGATCCTGAAAGTGAGAAAGAGAAGAAGAGAGAGAGGGGGTGGGTGTGTGGGGTGTGTGCGTGTGTGTTCTGTTTTAACAGCATAAACTCCACCAATTTATACAACCATCAGAAATGCTGTTTTATCAAAATTAATATCCTAATTAATTTTAGGGCTATATGATTAATTTTAAACCCACATTAATAAAACAATCAAACAAACAAACAAAAAAGAAAATATACACTTATTACACAAAGTATTACTTCACAAGTGATTTTATTTTTGGTTTATTATTATTTTTTTTAATAGGGAATAGCAGTGGTGGCTCAAGTGGTTAAGGCTCTGGGTTGTTGATCGGAAGATCGGGGTTCAAGCCCCAGCACTGCCAAGCTGCCACTGTTGGGCCCTTGAGCAAGGCCCTCAATCCTTCCTGCTCCAGGGGTGCTGTTTCATAGCTGCCCCTGCACTCTGACCCCAACCTCCTCAGTTGGGATATGTGAAGAAAAGAATTCCACTGAGCTGTAATGTATATGTGGCGATTAATAAAGGCTTCTTCTTGATTATATTTTTTGACTAAACAAAATAAGATTATTCGTGAAATTTCTAGTTTGGCTTCTTCCTAAAATTAAATGTTGAAAATGAATCAAATTGTCTGGCAATAAAACAAAATGATCAAGTTTGAAATGATTAAAATGAAAGATACATTACAAATAATAATCACTATCATTTTCTACTATGTAATACTAGACACGTTTACCATATTCAAGAGATTTTAAGCGAGAATTTGCTTTTAGTTTCACTTTCATGATGCTTTATAGTCTGCTTCTGTTCAACCCCCAGATGTCCAAATAAACAGTAAATTTATAGTGTATAGCCAAACACAATGAGAAAGTACTTTAGCAGCACCCAGTGGGTATTTCTGTACAGAGCCTACTGTAGTAAAGCTGAATCGTTGATTCACCTAAATGGCTTAAGAGCGCTCGATACGATCTCACTTTTTTTTTTTTTCAATTCTCACCACAGCTAAGCCTTCTGTTGTTCTAATGTCTGTTAATTGTTTACAGCATATAAGTGTTTAAATCCCTGGAAGCAACAGAGGCTTGAAAAGTCTGAAGCACAATCACAATGCAGTCTGACGTGAGGATAAAACAAGGTGTTTCGAGTCAGAAAGGTCTTTGTTGATTGCTCTTTGTTCTGTTGTTGTGATTGTGTGCAATGACCCACGAGAGAGAGAACGAGCAGCCTGAGTGGCACGGCCAATTCGCGACCGAGTGAGATTCACCACTGACTCTCTATGAAGAGTATTGAGCATTGTGTTTCTCCTGAGATTATATTTGAAGAGTAACACTCACTGTGGTTGGACAGCTTTTATACCATAGGTCCGGACTGTGCCGAAGCCTGTGTATACTTGTGGATCGTGTGTGTATGGATCCCTGGGGAATGATGTGAGAGAAAATGAACAATAAAGGGATTCTCAAAAGTTCAATAGTCAAATCGAAACATTTCTTGCTGCTACAAATATCCTGGGAGATAAAGCATGTAAAACATGAACAAAATACATTTTAAGCCATGGCCTTTGCACACGTAGCCCTGAAATTTTGGCACACAGCTCATAGTGATGATTAAACTGGCACACTGCAGCTTAAAGCAGACAAGATCATTCGCTTATCACTCAGTCCTGGCTCTAATGATAATATGCTGGACAGTTTTAAATGATGACATGGTAAATTCAATGGGCTTGCACTTCACCACCTAAGTCCTGTCCTCCTTTTATACAGCAAACTTTTTTCTTATTTGAATGACTGGTCTTCTTTCCAGAGACTGGGTTTCACAAAAATGTCTTAAATGGTACTGTATATTATTAATATAATATATTATGTAAACGTAAAAGTGCAGTAATTCATCATTTTATATACTTTGCAATCAATCAAGGTTTAAATTTGTTGTCTTACAGTATGTGTAAATGTACTGCACACACACTCAGAAGAGAGGACTGTCCTCATAGTGCTGTGGTACATTGATATGCAGAGGCAGAGTGAAGTCCTGCTCTTCAGTGTACACACACACACACACACACACACACACACACACACTTTGAGTGTCTTCAGCTCCCACAGCCACTGAAAGATTATGATCAGTCTGAAGGCTGTATGAAGCTTGGCCTCTGGAGGAGAAAGAGGGACAATGTGACAGATGATACACGGTGAATGAGTAAATGACTAGTGTTGTAGAAAGACTGTGGAAGGAAGGTAGCTAGAACATCTATAAGGAGCGAATAAATGAATAGAGAGGAGAGGGATGAAAAGAACAAGGAAAAAAAAAAGGAAAAATTGTTCACAAGGTATAATGCTTAAATGGACGATATATATATATATAGTCGTTATTGGTATGTGCCGTTTTCTAAGAGACCTTTCCTCTATAATATGTGATGTGCTTAAATGATGTGTCTGGTGCCCATGTCTTGTGTAAATGATGTGAAATGGAAGGTAAAGAAAGATAGGGAGGGAGAGAGAGATGAAAATAGATAGGATAGAGGGGGAAAAATGTGCATAGAGCTGGTAGCCTTTTTCATGTTTGTTTGTGTAAATGATGCAGTTCCACTCGGCTGGGTAGTGTCTGTGTGCATAAATCATCATTACACCCAGGCAGCTCCTTTCAGCAGCATCCAAAAGGCCCTTCACACACTCAACTGTGTGTGTGTGTGTGTGTGTGTGAGCGAGAGAGTGAGAGAGAAAGAGAGACTCTGAATTGTCCCAGAGTAACAGATGACCTTGTTTAGTGTGCGTGACCGTGGTGGGCAAGAGGGGCAAAGCTGTATGTGTATCAGCTCTGATATCAACCCCGATAGCAATTACTGCATTTTGAGTGCAGGGAGGGGAATAATGAGCTGAAGTCTGTCATCACACAACCTCACACACACAGAGAGAGAGAGAGAGAGAACAACAAGGTCTCCTCCTAACCACATTTCAAAGAATAGATAAGGGAACAAACAACTTTTTCATCCCTCTCTTTCCTCCTGTCCTCTTTCACTTCAGAAACCAAGTCTAATAAATCACACCCTCAAATAAGTTAGCGCTACTGCCATCCTGTTCTAAACGAATTGGCAGTGGCAGTTAAAGCTGCTGCAGTGTGATGAAGCAGATCAGAGCCAGGCCTGGCTTCTCATGAGTTTCTTCTTTAATTGATACAGGCTTCTCAGGAGAGGTAGGGAGGAAGTGGACATAAGGCGAATGCCTGGCTGCAGGTTATTAACGATCCTCTCTTGTGTGTTCTCTCTCTCTCTCTCTCTCTCTCTCTATCTCTATCTCTCTCTCGCTCTCTCTCTCTCTCTCTCTCGCTCTCTCACACACTTGTTCTGTCTCTCTCCCTGCAAGGCAAATGATAAGGTTTAAAATCCATCACTCCACATGAGGGTGTCTCACGTAGTGTGTCAAGATTAACATTTTAGTATTAAAGGACACACAAAACCCAAAAACCTCACTGTGCTGTCAAATTGATGCAAATGATATAGATAGACATTTAATTTCAATCATTTGTATTTTAGACCTTAATTAAAATTCTTTAATTAAATAATAGCATTTTTAATAGTTAATTTACAGTGCAATTAATTTCTATTTTGTCCTGATATTAGGATGACCCCATACTTGTAAAATTACACTTTAAAAAATAAATAAATAATGACAGACTAATGGAAAGGAAATGTAAAGCTTTAACATATTAGCTAGTTAATTGAATAAATTAACAAACTAGCTTATTTATTCTGAAAAAATAATATTTTCAATGTATTTTTCTAAAAGTTTATGCTGCAGAGCCCGGGGAGCAGTTGGGAGGGCTCAGGGCCTTGCTCAAGGGAACCTCAGTCGTGGCCGGCCCGAGATTCGAACCCACAACCTTAGGGTTAGGAGTGAAACTCTCTAACCATTAGGCCACGACTTGCAGTTAGTTCTTATGTTAATACAGCACCTCTCATCCTATCACATGCTTCCTCTGGGAGACATAAACTGCTGCTCCTGCCAAGTCGCATGATGTGGTAACGTACGAAACGTGGAAAGTGAAAGCCACCCCCTTTCTGCATGCATGAGCTCACATGCTCGTGATTGACTAGCGCTGCTTGTTTGACGGGGGGAGAGAGGCCAGTTTTTGCTCTCCTGGAATCATTCATGGCTATGGAATACTATAGCTGGTGCTCTTTATGACAAGGTTTGCTAATTTCTGGTAATTTTGCTAGTTTCTGCTTATTGGATAAATTCAGTTTGAAATTAAGCTAAACAAAATTTAACAGCTAACAATATTTAACTTACTGGTTCTTCGGAATGTGTCGTGATGGAGTTTCCAGTAGTCACAGTAGTTTGAACTACAGTAGTTTGATTTGCCAAGGTCTTGTACACAATACAAAAGTCTAAAAATTAACAAAATCCATGCATCTAAGTCTTGTAAGAACAAATATCACGCAAAAGATGAATGTTGTCAGAAGTCTATCCGTATTTATGTAGTCCATATAGTATGTCCCGTATGCCATTACTTTCTCCTCTATTTAAAGTTTGTCACTAAATGTGTGTCTGGTTGCCAGATTAAGTCATTATACACTGTTTGATCATATTGATTTAGGCTGTACATACAGATTGCTTCTTGATTTGTTTGAATTCATGCTGTTGTATAAATAAGGCTTTCTTACATGCCCTTACTGAAACAGACGGACATGATGGAGGACGATATACTGTATCATGCTTCAGAACAAAGTAAACCCATCTCCACATTGAGAGATTGACCACTTTATCAGTCACTGTCAAGCATTCTGTACATCTCCATGGTATCTCTTAGTAGCGCAGGATAAGATTCTATATGCCTCTTTCACATATGCTCACTCTGTTGATAAGTTCTTTATCTTAAAGACAGTATGACATGAGGATTAGTGTACGACAGAGATGCATGATTCTGGATACGATACAGGACTCGATGCAGGAAAGTGTGTGCGCTTATTATGTTTGTATGTGTTGTTATTAATTATATTATACAGTTAGTCATCAAAGTATGCAAAGATTACAAAATTACACATTGCTTGTCCAGTCATTTTATGTATATTTAAATCTTTTTTTAGATTCACTTTTATTAAATAATTTATTTTGTTAAAATCAAGCTTGAAATGGTTGAATTATACTTTTTGTTGTTCTAATTCAATGATCATAATATATAATTAAATTATATTAAAACACAGAAACCCCATTTTTTTAAAATTTAAGTTAATTCAAGGTAAAGGTCTAAAAATGTACTAAAAATAATCACACACATACCAAACATGTTTATAAGGTATCAACATTATATATTTAATATATATAAAATATTTTAAATGTCTGTCCATCCATCCATCCATCCATCCATCCATCCATTCAGTCATTCAGCCTAGTGGTTAGGGTGAGGTGTTAGACTTCTGATCGGAAGCTCATGAGTTCGAATCTCGGGTCCACCAAGTTGCCACTTCTGGGCCCCTGAGTAAGGCCCTTAACCCTCAATTGCTTAAAATGTAAGTCAATCTGGATAAGGGTATAAATGCCAGAAATGTAAAAGGCAAATTTTGAGACCTACTTTAGTGCATCTATATAGTGCGTCCCTTGGGCACTCGTTCCTATTTAAAATATAGCTTTGTGTATGGTTGCCAGATTGTCATTATATACTGTTTTCTAATACTTATCTGTACCTACAGATTGTCTTACTTTGTATGAATTTCTGCAGTTTAATGTAAGCTTTTCTCACAGGTTCTGGGATCATCAAACCGACATGATGGCCCATATAATTCACATGTTCATGCATGTTTACATTATACTGCAGACACGCATTTACAGTTTTATTCCAAAACATGCAGGCATTTGATGTCGTCGTTTATTCCTCAAGGTGTCTTGTGGATCCTCTTTCCACATTTGATTTCGTTTTCTGTTAGTTCTTTCACCATCATATATTCAACAGACTAATAGCTCTTTCAATTTCTCCATCCACTTTCCTGCATGGCTGTCCTCCAACTGCTGTGAGTGTGCCAAATGGTTGAGCGATGTGTTTGTGTGTGTGTGAGAGATCGGCAAATTGCTCTTCATCCTTCTCCAGCCTTATTTCTTTCCTCCTCTCATCCTTTCTCCTTTCCCACCAGCCGTTATCCAACATCTCTGCTTCCTGTGCTGAGTGCCAACCCTGTTGGTCCTAGTGCGGTGATCTCTACTCACTGTCTCAGTTGCATAAAAAAAATCAATCAGCTTAATTTCCAGATGCACTGGAGTGAGCTGATGCAATCTGCTGCCTGTAGCTGAGCTCTTTTCCCCTCTTTCTTTTTATCCTGCCGGCAGATCTATTAAACACGCTACTATCCACGTCGATAGCCTGGGAATTTAAAATGTGCCTCACAGCCCACTTGCCATATGCGTGTATGAGTGTTGGTGTGCATGATTTGATGTTTTAATTTTGGTTAAATTTTACCTGCTTAAATGTGTAACGATGTGAGCAACACAAGACTGACAAATGTAACATTGAGACTCCAGAATGATAAGGATCTACGTCAGATTTCTTTGACAAAAACGTAATGCTGTTCATGTTTACATTCACTGTACATGTGCTTAATAAATAAATCCAAGATGGCTGCGAGGTGGGAGCATTCAGTTGTCACTCCGGATTCAGGATGCTGCTTATTATGTGTTTTTTATGTTTTTATGTCTGACTTTCATGCTACATGGACACCTGAGGAAGCAGTGTACGTGTATATGAAGGCCATACTGCCACAGTACAGCGGCCAACCTGCATGATGTGCTATAGATGTCATTCACTGATGCCAGTCATGCACTGATGCCAGTGCCAGGGAGTGGGGATATTGTAAGCGATGCACGAGGAAGTGCAGCAAGAGGGCGGCTGTCCATGCTAGACTTAAAAACAAGCCCTAGCCAGCCGGCACTCCAGTCCATTATACTCTGCAGCTTTTGCCTTTGGACAATAAATTGGACTACATCTGACTTCAGTGGACCACACAGTGTGAGTTTAGAGACTGTCGCATCTTTTTCATAAAGACATGGCTCAGCGACATCCGAAAGAAATGCAGCTGTTCGTGCTAAGGCTCGGGTGGTGGCTTGTGCTTACATCAACACAGAAAGGTACAAGAACTCTACTCGTTTCTAGTCAGTGCTCATCGCTCGTGAAGTTTGTGAATGTTCGATGCAGGCTATTTTATTTACCTTCGGTATCTCTTTTCTTTGCTGGAGTGTACACTGCTTAGGAGGCACTTTGTGAACTGTGATTTAATGATCCGCAGAATGCTCACCACAACTGACTGTTTATCATTGCTAAAGTTTTTTTTAGAATGCAAATCTCAAATTGGTGCTCCCTAAATTCCATCAGCATGTGGGATTTTCAAAGAGCTGGCCAAACATGCTGGATTTCATTTCTGTTGTGCTAATTCCAGAATACTGTACAGATTGCTCGTCAGATGCTCAAAACTGGTTCTGAAGCAGGTGAAACCTGACCATCTCTGCACTTCAGGACTGTTTTCAGAGCAATGACTGGTAGATGTTCAGGGAGGCTGGAACCAATGGCGAATCCATCTGGTGACGCTGAATTCCGAGCAGGGGACAAGCATTCCTTATGTTTGAATACCGGACAGATGCAAAAAGCATTTCAGTGTATGTCGTACTCTGTATCTATGTGTATGTGACAAATAAAATTTGATTAGATTTTTTATTTGATTTGAGAAGGTCCTAAGAACAGCAAGGGCCAAACTCTACTGAGCCATCAGATAGACAAAGCACATATACCTCCACAGCCACTTCCCTGACACCCTGTGAATGTGGCAGGACATCCAGGAGATCACTAAAGACAGGACACCTTCACCTGCCCGTGATGATGCTTCATTTCCAGATTTGTTAAATGACTTCTACACTTTGTTTGAGGTACAGAACATTGTGGTAGCGAGGAAGACTATTCCTCCTCCCAATGACCAATTGCTATCTTACCATGTGCAGTACAGCTAGTGAATGTCTACAGCTAGCAGCACCGTTGTTCCTTCATACCTAAAGTCCACCACCATCTTCACCGTGCCGAATAAGTCTACAGTGTCCTGCCCCAATGACTATCTTCCCCTTGTGCACTCACCCATTTTAATAATGTGCTTTGAGGGCTTTTCTTGCCACCTTCACTACATCCTTCCCAAATTGTTCCATTTCCAAGACCCCCCCCCCCCCCCCAATCTGGACTTGGTCAGGAAGGACACTAATGCCTCTTTTCCACCAAAAAGAACCGGTTGGTTCCACTGGCGTACCTTCTAAGAACAGGTTTGCCTTTCCAAAGGCTAGAGAGCCATCACAGAGCCGAGTCTGACGTCACTGTATATGTCTCACGTTACCCAGCGCAGCAACGTTAGCGCAGCAACGTTAGCGCAGCAGCGGCAAACACAAACACAACAACAATGGTGGATGTTGCTTTACTGTTAATGCTCATGGCTTTGTGAACCTACATTGGCATCCAATCGCTCTGCTTCTTTATCCTGGACTTCTTGACTGGGAGACCTCAGTCAGTCCTGATTGGAAACAGCATCTTTAGCACCATCACAATGAGGTGCCCTTCAAGGCTGTATGCTTAGCCCACTGCTGTTCACTCTGCTCACTCATGACTGGGTAGAATTGCACATCTCAAACCACATGTTTGCCAATGACATGACTGTGGTAGGTCTCCTCAGCAAGAACAACGAGTCAGCATAACAGCCTGGTTTAGAACATTGTCCAACAACCTATGTCTGAACAATGACAAAATAAAAGAGATGTTTCTTAATTTCAAGAGAGCACAGATCGACCCTTTTACCGTTTTGCACTGTTTAAATGTACACCACAAGTCAGTGCTGCCACCAACTGCTGCTATTACAGTATATAAGTGTATATATGTTTACAAGAATCCTTTTATTGTTTACAATCCTCTTATTTTGCACAAATGTTCAAGTACAGAATACATTCTGGTTGGCGGTATATTGTGTATCTGTCCTGTAGTGTTTTGTATTGTCTGCCTGCATGGTCTCTTGTCTCTGCCATAGGTTACCTCCTTAGGTCTTTGTTTTTAATGTCGGTTTGCGTTGCTCTATGTGTAGCTCTGTGGTGTTTTATGTAGCACCCTGAACCTGGAGAAACGTTTCATTTCAAAGACTGCTTCAACGACAAATAAAGTAGTCTTGACTTGACTACAAGAGCTGTTGCTGGATATATTACTGTTGTGTTGTGGTGCCTTATAGCTCAAAGGTTTGATCCTGAACTCTGTTTTCTCCAGGTTAGTATTGATGACAGCAAAACTTTCTCTTATTTGAGTTTGTAATTTAAAGAACCATTCGGCTTTTTACATCTACACAGGCCGCTCAGCTGCACTTGTCTCTTATCATTTCAAGACTACTGCAAGTCTCTGCTGGCAAGTCTACTTCTGAACACAGTTCATTCTCTGCAAATGGTCCAAAATGCAACTGTGCGATTTGTTTTGAAATTGGCTATGTTCTTCTACACCACTCCACTGGCTTCCGGTAGCTGTACACATCAAATTAAAAAATCTGATGCTTGCCTACAGTCAAAAATGGTCCAACACTTGTATCTCAAAGCTCTTGTCACTCCACACAGTGCTGCTTGACTCATCTAGTCTCTTCTGTTTTGGCACTACTGTAAGGTGGTGGAATAAACCTTCCCTAGATATCCAGACATCTGAGTGACTGACTGTGTTCAAAACAAGGGTGAGGACCTACCGCTTCCTGAAAAACTAGTGCTTACTCATTTTCCTTTCCTATCTGTTTATTTAACAAAACGCTCAGGAACTCAACAGAGTTTTTAGACTGATGGCTCCGCAGTCAGTGTCCCAGTGAGACCAGTATTGATATGTTCATTGAGGGACACTACAAAGCACTTTGAACGTTGCTTTGGATAGGGGCATCTGCCAAATGCCCTAAAATGTAGTTTGTAGTCTGTTATAACTGAAATGGAACTTTTTAACCATATAATACAGAGTTATAGAAGTGAAATGACTGACACTAGTCGGTTTACCCAGATGAGGACAGGTTCCCTTTTGAGACCGGTTTCTCCCTTGTATGTATTTAAATATGAAATTTATAAAAGCACCATACAAATGAAACTGAAGTGAACTGAATGTGTTAAACAATAGAAATCATTGAACCTTTTCGATCAGACCAGCCAATCTTTAGGTGAGCAAAAGTATTGGAACCGATGACTCTTGACATAAGCAAAAACCAAACAAGTTTTTTTTTATCTTTCTTTTTTATTATTCAATAAAATATTATTTATTTATTATTTAATATTATTTATTTTATTAATCAATCAGGTAGCTATAAGTGCTACTTTTTAAACCAACCATGTCATGCAAAATTCATAACTTTAGAGAAGAAGAATTCTACCGAATCACACAGTGACGCTGTAAGCAAAGCTACTATCCTTATCTCTCACCTCCGACACCAACCTTAATCATGTTCATTTTCATTTACATTTTTGTTGATTTTTAAACTTGTCAATCTGAACGCTTTTAAGATGGTTCTTTCACCATAAACACAGTTCCATTTTTATTTCTAGTTTAACCATTTGTACCAGTACACTGGCATTCCTTTCTTTGTATAATTATTCAATTTTTAATCAGTATAAACAAATTATTATTATTAAAAGAAATCTGATGTAAAATGACTCGACACTGTTGGCTTTCAGTGTGACGTTTTTACTTCTGTTGGGATAAACGTCTACAGAATTTGAATGGTTTAAGATAACCTTCAAATTTTAGATGCTTATGAAGCATTTGGAGCATCTCAGAGTAAAAATAGGTTTTATATCCACATTTACTTTAAAGACGCTACTTAAATACTGGGTACCACCAAAACAAGTGCAAATGATTGTTTTGGCCTTTTGTAAAAAAGAGTTAGAACAAAGCTCACAGATGAGCATAACCATCTGAGAGATCTCTCTTCATTGTTTGCATTCGTTTTAATTCAAACATCTGATTTATTCAGAAGTAAAAGGTTTAATTACACAAGGTTGCATGAAGGAGATGCTTTACTGTTTGACTTCTATAATGGCGTTGTTCAGTGTGCTCAGTGCTTCGTTCTCTGTTCCATTTGTGGGGTTGAATTTGTTCTCTTTGGCTGACATGTCTGAAAGTGCTATAGCTCTTTACTGGAGATATCACATATTATTGTTTCACATATAAGCCTGTATACTGATGGACCTGAGAATAAACAGACACCTTACACTTTTTTTTTTTTACACAATTTATACTTTTTACAAAAATTATAAAGGATCATGGAGGGTTATATGTTAAGTTGTTCAATTTGCATTATCTACATATTATTCTGGTGGATTCTTATATAGAGTATAATACAGAGATTAATTCTTTTCCATCATGGATGGTATTTTTTCTGTTTAACTGTATATCTTATAATAAATAAATATATTGCTTCTGGGCTTTAATGAGTCTGGGAATTTTTATGGTTGTTAGGATAAACGTCTTTAAAAACTACAGGAAGAAGAACTTGCAGTATGTACATTCATCGTTGAGGAACGGGATCGTTCTCCTAGTAAATCTCATTGCTGTGAATGCCATGTCATAGCAAACAGAGTGACATTTAATATTTATACATGCGCTATAAGTTATTTATGTCCACGACCTTCTAGTAAGACTAGCACTAGACTCGATTCAATTCAAACATACTTGTATAGTGCTTTTAACAATGGATATTCTCACAAAACAGCTTTACAGAACATAAGAAACAATACTTTATACTTTTAAAGATTAATATTATACAAAGATTAATATAATACAAAAACTCGGGATTAATATTAGACTTATGTTTAAATGCGGTTTTAAAAAGAAAAAGAAAAACGTATAAATGCTCTGTATAGCTTTGACATCCTGCTGCTACTGTAAATATGTAAATTGACTCCAATGTTGAAAATAAAATGTTAAATGCCATTTGTAAAAATAGTATAGTCAGTATTGTATACCAGGATGGAAACAACATTGTTTAGGGTTGCCAGTTCTGCATAATAAAAGCAGTTCAATAAAAGTGCCCAAAAAAACGAACATGCTATTCTATACAAGTTAACAAGTAATCGCCAAATAAATGGTAATAATTATTTATAATTATTTCAAGCAACATTGTGTTTAGCCAACACTATCTGTAAACAATATTCATTGCTATATGTACATTGGTCTACTGATCAGAGGTTTGTGAGCTCAAATCTCAGCACCACAAAGTTACCACTGCTGGGTCAGCTATAAATATAACTGCCATAAATGATAAGAGCATCTGCTAAATGTCATAAATGCAAAAGATATATCTATATAGCTTATTTCTACAGCTACTCAACACAAGTCTTGATTATTTATTCCATATAAAGTCATTCCTGAACTCTGAATATTGGAAAAATGAAGACAAAAGGAAAAATGTACAAATCAGATTTTTTTTATGCCTGTCTTGAACGTGTAAGTTAAATTATTTATAGTTGGATTAGATCAAATTGACTCCAGCAGCTCAGGAACATCATATTTAACAGTCATGTTATTCCCCTCAATAATAACTCAATTGAAATTTTTGGAAAAAAAAAAAAAAAATTCCTCTTTCTTTATCAGATAAAACATCAACATGTCAAATTTTCTAACAGTTTATGGTGACAATTTATTTCTAAATGATGTGGTCACCTTAATGATCATGCTTCTCATTCCACATTTGTCACCTCCCTCATTGTAGGCTTTCTTGGCTTAGTTCTGGGAACTTTTTGGACTGAGTTTTTTTATAGTTAAATCAAGCTGTTGTGTTCTGTGACACCTTTGATTCCCACCAGTAGGGAGTCAAGGGTCTGTCACAGGTTAGTGAGCATGCGAAGTTCCCCCCGACGTGTCCCATCGATTTTTCTTCTCCCACAGTAGCCCTTGTGGCAAAAATCTATCCTAGGCAACATCAAATAGCTTTCAGATGCTCTTTCATTCCTCTCTCTTACCTGCTGTTGGGAGTGCTAGAAGGTCCTTGAAGACATTTTCAGAGACTTTTTTTTGCACTGAGCTTTGGCCTTTTGTCCCTCCGCTGGTAAGAGAATTGTGTGACCTGAGGAGTAAGTGACAGTGGAGACACTGAGGTGCTGGAAACTCTTCATTAATTCACTATATTAAATCAATGAAGAATTCTTAAAATGTGAAGAAATACTTCATATCTAGCTTACTGTATTAAGTATAACTTGCGTGTGTGCATTTGTCTTTTTTCCTGGGAGCACTAGCTGTAATCACGATGGTACTCTATTGCATTACGTTGCAGGTTGCATACACATATTAACATTAAATTGGGTGCCCTGTGATGGGTTGGCACTCCGTCCAGGGTGTATCCTGCCTCGATGCCCGATGACGCCTGAGATAGGCACAGGCTCCCCGTGACCCGAGAAATTCGGATAAGCGGTAGAAAATGAATGAATGAACTGACACAGCATTTTAGTAGTCGAAGATAACACCTTCAAATTTTAGATGCTGGAGGGCATCTCAGAGAGAAGATATGGGTTTAATCTAATTTACCTTGAAGATGAACATTTGTGTGGATGAAGAATGTTTAACGTTTCTATGATCATATAGCCCCTAGTAGGCTGGGTACAAACAGAAATACATATTTTATTTGTATACTATATATTCTTAAAGTGCTGATGGTTCCTTTCATATGAACCATTAACCACCACTGTGAAGTGTGAAAAATTCAATGCTGAACATGAGAAAGTAAAAACAGATGAAAATTCCATTTTTGGCCTGTGGTATAAAGAGCTAACACACTGCCCAAATGTAGTCAGCAGAAGTAGTAGCCTTGAGCTTATTTTATCTGTAGTGATCTGCCAACTGCAACAAATAAAATGTAATAGAATTGAAACCTGTCTATATTAGTATTCATTAGAGGCATCACAGAACATTGTATTTGGTTGGGTTTATTTTCTTTTAACATATACTGAGATGAATTTAAGTGAATTAGATACCGTAACATCAGTACGGTTCAAGTAGAACTGGCCGATATGTGTATATCTAACCCTTTCCATCGAGGCTCCTTCTTATCGTATGGGATACAGTGAGAAAATGTGTCCGCTATGTTTACCTGTTTTTTTTTTTTTTAGCTCCCAAACTTTGGAATAGTCTTCCTGATAGTGTTCGGGGCTCAGACACACTTTCACAGTTTAAATGTAGATTAAAAACTCATCTCTTTAGTCAGGCGTACACATAATACATCCCATAATATCATGCTATGATGCACTAGTACATCAGACCTGCACATTTTATGAACAGCAGATATGTTAATCCCTTTCCACTGCTTCTCTCTTTGTACCCATCCCGAGGCATCCAGTCACTGTACCAGCTCCCAACGTCCTCTGTGGGACGAAGCCTTTGGACGTCCACTGAACCGAGGCCGACTCCTGAATCCTGAGACATCTCCAGTTAGACTCTGTGATGCTAAGGAGATCCGAAGCCCATGATACTTGCACCAATACAACATTTAAATGACTGTATATTACAATCACACCCCCAGTGTCACCCATATGAGGATGGGTTCCCCCTTGAGTCTGGTTCCTCTCAAGGTTTCTTCCTTTACCAATTTAAGGGAGTTTTTCCTTGCCACTGCTGCCTGAGTCACCTCAGACTTGCTCATAGGGGAATAAATACATACACATTGTGAACTATATATATCTAATAATAATCTAGAATTTTTATTCTGTTAATTCTTTTACTTTTATTATTTGTTATATCATTAATTATGTTTACCTTCTGCTCTATGTTTATGTTCTGTAAAGCTGCTTTGAGACAATCTCTATTGTAAAAAGTGCTATACAAATAAACTTGAATTGAATTGAATAAGCGGTAGAAAATGAATGAATGAATGAATGAATGAATGAATGAACATCAACATAAACCACAAATTCAAATTGATCGATAATAACGATTAATCGCGCAGCTCTAGTTCAGCTGTAAGTTTGTGTATTGGAATCCCTCGTAATCAACAAATGATGGTGGTTGATACGAACAACACTGCTGTTATTTTCACTACAGCAAATCTTATATCTTTGCTAGCAAGCACTCTAAGTTTAACGTTGAACATGTACTTTACACGTACCGTACAAAGATCCTGTTGTTCCTCCTCTTGATATAATCACATATTCATGTGTACCAGTCTGATACAGTATGTGATTCCAGGATCAACGTCTCTGTTTGCTGCATTGGCTTCTATTATGGAGTTATAACAATGAGTCAAAACTCTGTTCAATGACTTGATAAACACCAGATATCATGTCTGCAAGGGAAACTCTAAATATACAAGTTGGAATGTACTGTATTAGTAGATTTGTGATATTTATTAATCATCTTATATTCTAGCACTTTTGCAGTGAGCTCTACACCTCGGCACCTTTATTTTAATGAACGGGTTTAAAAATAGCAATAAACTATGAATAAAAATGGAATTTAAATCAGAATCCAGCTGATCAGTAAGCTGTCAAGGCCTGTCATCACTCCGTATCTTGATAATAGAGTCTAGTTTTCCGGCATGTTCCTTTAAGCTCTGCTCTTTTCTTGATCACCATCTTCCTTTGTCTGATGGGAAGTCCTTATAGTGACTGGTGTGTTATGTGACTCTGTTTAGCAAGTCTGGTGTTAATGAGAGCCTTACTCGAAGAGAATGAGAGAAACTGCATGATACTAAAAAAAAAAAAAAATACAATGAGGAAAATATAAGACAAATGGAGGCTTAAGACACTGTGGAGTTGAGCCTGAGAAGAAAATCTAAGATGCCCTAAATTGCCTGAAATACAGTGTGTAGAAAACCGAAAGAGGTGGTGATGAGTGTTAATTTGCCTCATCTTCAATCATACACTGGGTTGTCCCACAGGCCCATGGATCATAAGGGCTCTTTCCCAGCCACACTGAGCCTCAACCTGCCTTTTTATGTGTCGTTAAGTCAGACTCAAGAGGCACCTAATGTATAGTTGAATAAAAAAATCCATTCAATCTATTTTAATACCCCCTCTAAGCTGATTATAAAAGTAGATATTAGTCACTAAACGATACCCTTTAAATGCTTGGCTCAGTCAGATGCTACTGTATTTTATGAAATTGTATAAGAAAAAAAAAAAACCTGGCAGATCTGTCTAATCAATTCAGGTCATCATTTAACCCTCACACAAAATGCAAATGTAGTTCCTCAAGTCATCCAAGTCAAAGAGTTCCTGTGAGAATAAGTTTCAAGCTGGAGTTTTCTCTTTAGATTCTGTTATTCAGGTGAATATCCAGAAATGTCATGCCAGTGATCGTGACCTTGTGTAACCTCAGATACACAACACTGCATTGCTCTCAATCTCAATCTGTATGTGCAGTGTTCCGATATACAACCCAGAGATTTTATATCTTTGCTGTGCCTGTTAAGGGCAAGCAGAACTGAAAGCCATGTGCCATACAAGTCTACAGTTCACTGGCACGAAGAGCAGCTTTGGAAATAACTAGGCCTTGGTTTGGTGATATGTATGTGGCCTTTCATTTCAGTTCATTTTGGAGTCTATTGTCAAATTTGTAGAAAAGTAAGAAATATTGTTCTTGGATGTTGCTGCACAGTTGCTCACAGATCTGTGCTTGCAATTAATTTATCTTTTAAAGAAAGGTACTCTTCGAGGACAGGAAGAATATTAGAAACTGATAGAATTAAAGGAATTTTTACTTCACCCCAGTGTTCACTTTAAGGATTTGTTCAGTGACTCTTTCCATTACATCATTAGATGCCAAGAGAAAGTCGTTGTTTCATTCACTCAAACATTTTATTATGATTTATTAAAAGTGGCGTGTCCAAGACACAAAGGTCTGCTGAATTTATTTTGAATAAAGAACTTTTCATGCAGGATAGATACAAATTGATAGAATAGAAGCCTTTATTTTGTCACATATACATTACAGCACAGGGAAATTCTTTCTTTGCATATCCCAACTTTGGAGATTGGAGTCAGAGCGCAGGATACAAGGCCTATGGAGTAGAGAGGGTTAAGGGCCTTTCTCAAGGACCCAACCGTGGCAACAGTGCTGGAGCTTGAACCCTGATCGTCCAACCAACAACCCAGAACCTTAACTACTTTACCACTACTGCCCTATGTAGAAGTATATGTAGTTTATATGCAATGCTGAATCAATTTTAAAAAATCGCCATCGGTCACCTTTATACATTAGTTTATAGCAGGCTATTCTAAGAACACTAACATCATAAGCCATCAGCTGAGCTTAAAGTAACAGAACTGTTCGTTCAATATGTCCGACCACAATTTACTGCGTTCGGGACAAAGCTACCAAAGTAGTCATGTGTTTTACATGAGCAGGACGTAAGCGAGGAAAAATAAGTTCATGGAAAGGACTTGATGGACAACGACTTTGTTCAAATTAAAGAATTGTACAAAAACACTGATTCACAAACAAAACACATTAAAAAGCATCGTTCTCAAAATCTCTAAGCTCTATTGTTAGGACTTATTTATTTGTTTGTTGCCAGAAGCTTTAGAATCTTGCAGTCTTTCAGTGATTCAACAGTTTAATTCCAAATGGAATCCTTCTCGTAATTCTTAGCTGTGTTTAATAACTACAGAATATATACTTCCTACAGAAATACAGTATGTATACTTTCTAACAAGCAAATGCTAAAACTATTACTTCAAAAAAATGCAATTCTCACATTTACCATGACAAATAATTTTTTTTTTTTTTTTTTACAAAATATATATATATATATTTTACATTTTTACATATAAATAAATTTCACTTCTCAAGTAAAAAGATAAAATTCACTTTGACAGATTATCTTGTCATCTTGTTCATTTTGTCTCAATTTCCTGAAAGCAAAAGTAGGCCCCTCCCATGTCTGGACTTTGGTGGACCCACACAAGCACTTACTGTAGTTCCTTTGCTCTAAATAAAGCCATTCAGGATCTTTTACACCCTTTTCCAGTGTATGTAACCCTGACTCGTTTTCCTTCACTGAACTGTGAGCTGTAACTTGAGACATTATCAGGTCTTTCTACAGGGGTGACTGGTTTATTGCAGGACTCTGGAGCTGCCCTGACCCAGGTGCACTACCCAAGGGAACACGAGACAGAAAAGTCACCAGAAGTGACAAGTAGCTCACAAACTCCATTAAACCACTAAAAAGAAAAACAACTACTCTCCAATTTTAACAGTGACAGAAATATAGGTTACAAATCAATCAGTGCATTATAGCATTTAAATCATTTATGATGACATCCACTTCTCTTTGTAGTGAATAAAATTGTCTTTTTATTTATTTCCACCTTTGGATATTACATACGCTTCTCCTGGCAAAATGTGCACATCCTCAAAACATGATTTATTTATTTATTTTTAACCTCCCTGTAAAACTTCCCACCAGGCATCATAGACAGCACTGCAAACATTTCTAAATCTTTAGCTTATGTTCTTGGCATCCACTAAAATGGCTCCTGGAGTCCTGTCTCTGACTATTATTGTTGTTTAAAGATGCAGCAGTTTACATTTTACCCCTCACTGTTTGACACCTTCAGACCTTTGTTTCCGTCTCCTCTGTAGAGCTTCACTGCGAGGAGAACCGGGATAAACGTCTAGGGAGCAAAAATCAAGCTGCTGAGAGCAGATATTTTTTCTGTGTCACTAAGCATAAAAGTAAAAGGTAGACTCTCATCTGCTTTGTGTGGTCAGGGCAGAAAGAGATTAGTTTAGAGCGGAGAACAGCTTCTGCTCCACTGGTGTTTTACAGCAGCATGGCCCATTGGCCTGAGTAATGGACATCATCAGTGGTAGTTTGAGTTCAAATGGGAGGTGTGGCTGGTGGAATCTCCCTGTTGGTTTCACCATGCTGTCTGATTTGCAACACACTTGCAGATTATGTGGTAATTTGGGATGGAAGACTTGTCTAAATGGATAATGGGGAACATCTGCATGGGCAAACCTCTCACAGGGGAAGGCCACTAAGTCTGGATCTGGTCAGAACTCCTTCCTAAATCATTCATATTTTTTGTAGATGTTGTTTTATATTGTATTTAAAATATATTGTTTTATATTGTATAGGTTGTTACATTTTTTGGATTGGGTTTAAAGGTGGGGTCTGGGATTCTTTAATGAACACTTTGGTACAGTATCACTCCTGATCAGACCACAAACAAGCAGCTAATCAGAACGACGAGACGTCTGTACAGTACCTGAATGGAAATGACACTCCTGCATTTCAGGCTGTGTGGACGCTTCATTTTACGAGAGTGTCTCTTCAGTGTCCTGACTCACTTTCCAGGGCACTTTGTACCCAAGGTACATTGCTTCTCAAGGTAGGGCAGAACATTCTAGTTTCTATATGCTGTGTTGGTTTATCCTTTTCATATGAGTCACCAATACAGAAGGATGGCACATTTCTTTGTGAAATCCTAAACGCTGACAGTATCCGATGTCATTTATCTGCACATGACCTACTGTATGAGATGACTTGCATTGCTATTATGCAGCAAATCTAAAAGGATTAAACCATCTATTTTCAGTGAGAATAACTTTCCACTCGTCCACTTGTAACCTCAAGGCTGGAGCTTTACAAAAGCTTGTAATGTTCATAGTCTAAACCTTCAGCATATGCCCTGCTTTATAATTTAGCTTTTTTGAACTCAAATTAATGGGTTTATGAAACGAAACCATTTTAAATGTCAGACGAAACTGTACAATCGATAGCGTACACGAGTAATTTTCTTTTTTTCAAAATACCAAAGGATTTCATTGCTCAAAACAGAGAAGATGAGGTGTATTTGAGTTAGTTTTATTGATGTAAATAAGTGTTCTTTCAGCTACTCACAGAGAAAGGTTAAATTGAACTGAAAATATAACATTTTTAATAGTTAAGGTAAATACACATAATGTGCAATATTAAATCTTGTTAAGCTTTATTGACATATTTATCCTATTACCAAGATTTTCCTATATATATATATATATATTTTTTATAAACCACATACACTATTTTGCTAATAGTAATTGGACACCTTATCAGTCACACACACATTTGCTTTCTTCACATTATTATATAGATTTAGTTTCCCTTTTATAGAGAGTTCCCTATGAGCTTTAGTTAACCGTTGCTGTTATAATAACCACCACTCTTGAAAATGCTTTCTTATATATTTATAAGAGAGCCACGTGCTTGTGATGGCCAGGTATCCACATACATTTGGCCATGAGAATAAGTTGTATGCTTATGTTGCTTTATATATTGGATAAATTAACCAAAGGGCTTTTCACACGATGCTTAACCTCGTCTTATAAGTGTTCAAAACCTTACTTTAAACCCTGGGAAGTAGAATGTTTATCATGATGGCTTGGACAATTCCGTGCCTGAACACTATGTGGCTTTCCGGCAGGGTTTGTCTGTGTCTTGTTCAATGTGCTGGTTTTTGTGTTCACATGCATGTTTGTCTTGCCTGATCCTTATCCCGGACTGCCTCTGCACATCTGCTCCTTATGTTTCCCTGATTACTTCCCCTATTTATACCTGTTACCTTGTGTGTTTTTGCTGTGTTTGTAATTTTGTCATCTAGGTTTTTCCCCCCAGTGTTTCCATGGTTTGTAGTTCAGTCAGGACCACTTCGTAAATTAAGGTTAGCGAGCATACAGTTAGTGTTGGCAGGATTGATTCTGTTCTGGAAGAATTTTCGAGGATTTAAAGGAGGAAAATTAGGAAGTCGTGCCGGATCGGTGCACCTTGCGGACAGCTGATTAGCAGCTGATGCAGCTTACTGCGTGGCCTGCCTGAACTAATGCGATGCTTGATTTCTATTATTTTTAATAATTCCCCAGTTTCTTTAGCTGTCCTTGCAATTTGGTCAGATTTTTGTTCTTGTGGAGGCACTTGTTAGATACTTGTTTCACACATTAGCACTTGTGCTACACTGAAATATTCAGATATCAACAAATGCCTGGTCAATTACAAAATACAGCAGAACTGTCTTTAACTGTCTTTTTTTGGGCAAGTCGTGGCCTAATGGTTAGAGAGTCTGACTCGTAATCCTAAGGTTGTGGGTTCGAGTCTCGGGTCGGCCACGACTGAGGTGCCCTTGAGCAAGGCACCGAACCCCCCAACTGCTCCCCGGGCACCGCAGCATAAATGGCTGCCCACTGCTCCGGGTGTGTCTTCACGGTGTGTGTGTGTTCACTGCTTTGTGTGTGTGCACTTTGGATGGGTCAAATGCAGAGAGCGAATTCTGAGTATGGGTCACCGTACTTAGCCGTATGTCACGTCACTTTCACTTTATTTTCTCTGTGATGTGTAAACACAAGACAAGGCATTATTTAAAGTGGTCGTGTTCTTTTTTTTTTTTTATGCAATCGTCCTCATTGATGTACAAATATACAAATCAGATGGTTTTTCAGATGTGAAAAGTCCTCAAGAGAAGCAAGCATTAACCTTCCCCGCCATTAAAGTTTGCTTCAACACTCTTTCCAACTGCACATTACACTTTCTATTAGAAGCACTTACCCAATGAAGACAAATCATTTCTGGTTAACGTGGGAGGCTTCGTCCTTGACAGAATCGTCTTGAGAGTCTCTCTTTGGCGATAATCAGTAGTACTGCTGCTTTGCCATGCAGTACAGGTGTCCCTTACTTCCTTTCAGATTTTCTCTGATACTAATCCATGGCAATCTCCCTCACAAACTCAGAATCCTCACAACCTTCTGCTAATTTCTAACTAGAAAGGCATCACAGTGATTACTTCCAGAGAGGACACGGCTCTGGTTTACAAACACATCTATAAAGCCTTGTTGTAAATGTTGATGCTTGTTAAGCTTTCTGGAGAAATGTAGTGCACTTACATGTAGGGTGTCAAGGAGAGAAGACCTATCTGGTGGAATAGTTTGTTTTGTCATCGTATTTATATCCACAACTCTGTAATTTACATTTACAGCATTTAACAGATGCCTTATCCAGAGCGACTTACATTTTTTATTTCATTTTTATACAACTGAGCAATTTAGGGTTAAGGGCCTTGCTCAGGGGCCCAGCAGTGGCAGCTTGGTGGACATAGGAATCGAACTCACAACCTTCTGATTGGTAGCGCAACACCTTAACTAGGCTACCACATGCCCATAATGGAGATTATCTACTGTTGATTATGTGAAGGTCTTGAGAGAACTTTTTGCTTTTACCCCTCATAAGATGTTTCTTGTGACACCTTTTTTATAGGCCATCATTCAAGACTTAATTTCCACTGAAAAGGAGCAGGATTGCTTTGTAACTACTGATAGATTTCAGCTGGTGTCTTGGCTTTCCATGTAGTTTTGCACCTCCCTTTCTTTATGTGTTTGATATGTTTTTCTGTCATTTCCTTTTATTTCACATAAAGTCATTTCTCAACTTATTTGTTTTGTTTTCTGGGTTGTTAGCAGTGAAAATTTCAGGTAAAAAGGCACCTTTAGAAATATATTTACTGAGAAAAAGGGTGGGGTGTTCAATACCTGAATATTTTACCTGCTGTATATAGACCTGTGAAGTATTTGAATCTCGGCATCATTTCATGCTGTGATCGGAACAATGTGTAATAATAAGAGTATAATGAAGGATTAAAGTATTAGAGAATAATAGAGAATAAAGAAAGCATTAAAGCCTCTGCTGATTTAGTAATGGAGTGGAGGATTATGTCTACCACTTTTCTTCTTTCACCCTTAGAGGACAGGTGTGTAACTGTTTAGTGTTTGAAACAGATGATGGATCAGTGTTGCTGGGTCACAGCTGAAACCTCCACACTGCAATGCAGATTAAAAAAAAAAGAAAGGGTTGTATACATTAAGGGGGACACGGTGGCTTAGTGGTTAGCACGTTCGCCTCACACCTCCAGGGTTGGGGGTTCGAGTCCCGCCTCCGCCTTGTGTGTGTGGAGTTTGCATGTTCTCCCCGTGCCTCGGGGGTTTCCTCCTGGTACTCCGGTTTCCTCCCCCAGTCCAAAGACATGCATGGTAGGTTGATTGACTGTAGTGTGTGAGTGTGTGAGTGAATGAGAGTGTGTGTGTGTGCCCTGCGATGGGTTGGCACTCCGTCCAGGGTGTATCCTGCCTCGATGCCCGAGAAGTTCGGATAAGCGGTAGAAAATGAATGAATGAATGAATGGATGAATGCATTACACTGTAACCTAAAAGCAACAGGACAGCCTACAAACAAAAAGCAAATATGATAATGCATTGAATTATGACAGCGCTAGACCACTGATTTGTGATCTCATGACCTCGATCAATATTTCTTGTCATTGGAAAAAATAACCCAACACTGCTGAAGCTAACTCGAATTATATTTCTTGAAAAAGCTTATATAAAATAAAGGAATATGTAGTGGTGTCAAATTTCTGTTTTGAAAGCACCGTGAAAAACTATTTCCTCCAAAACTGTTGCTAGTCTTTGTCAATCGATGTATTTGCTGTGATCTCCCTGGTGATGCACTTTCTTTTAAGCATATCTCCTGCTGTCAGGTAACGTCAAAATATTTCTCATTCAGCCATCCTAGAGCTCACTCTATCTCCTTTTAGCCTACCTGTGGAAGCAATTTTAGTGCATGACTCGTGCCTAACAAGACAAATAGTGCAATTCCAGCAACATCGAGTTGTTCGCAGCGGCAAAGCAATTCATATTGTAATTTTCACTATGAAATGCAAGTCGGAGAAATTGATGTCATTAAGAGGAGCAGTTGTCTGTAGCAGACTGATGTAGAATACTATGTGGAATATATTTCTCTTTTTCTTTTTCTGGTGTTTGTAGATTGTTTTTTCCACCCTCTGTGTGATTTCTTGATATTTGGCAATAGCAATTTTTTGAAAAATAATACTATTGGTTACACACACTATATGGCTAAAAGTACGAGCACCATCATAACCAAATGTGCTAGTTAGACATATTATTTCCAGAATTATAGGCATTGATATTCCCACTTTACTTTACTTTAGTTCTAGTCTTCTGTGAAGGTTTTTCCACTAGATGTTGGAGTGTGTCTGTGGTGATTTGTAATCATTCAGCTACAAGAGCATCAGTGAGATCGGACACTGATGTAGGGTGAGGAGGTCTGGGGTTCTGTTGGTGTTCCAGTTTATCTCAATGGTGTTCAGTGGGGTTGAGGTCAGGGATAATTCCAAAACTTATGGAGATTGTTTTGTTCACAGGGGCATTGTCATGCTGGAGCAGGATTGGGACAGTGAAACTACTACTGCAGTTCCAGTGAAAGTATCCAGGGTAATTATAATTCTACAATATTATAAAGGCATTCTAGACAATTGTTTACTTTCGACTCTGTGACAACAGTTTGGAAAAGACGTACAAATGGTGTTTGACGTTTGATGGCGAGTTGTCTCAACGCTTTTGGACAAACAGTGTCTTTTTTTTTTTTTTTAAACTTTATGTTGTTAAGCAACAGGAAGAAAAAAAATGGGACGCAAACCTAGAAATAAGAAATGGACACAAAAGAGAGATTCAGCGGTACACAGGCGAAACACAGCAAATCATGTCATTCTGTTGAATGATAGAAACCTCATCTGAATACGATTTATTTCTAAAATATTGAAATATTAAAACTGAATTTTTTTTAAATAGAATTTTCTTATATACTTTATACTTATAATTATTTTATTATTTTATTCTTATTTTATTTCTTGCTTTATATATATATATATATATATATATATATATATATATATATATATATATATATATATATATATATATTATTCTTATACCGGACAGTTGCATAAAGCCTTTCACTGCATATTGTACACTGTATGTATGTCTATGTGACAAATAAAATTTGATTTGATTTTTGAACACATATTTCCTGCTCATCTTAAACCCGAATCATTACATTCGGACCATGCAGAGCATCTTTACAATGTCTGCTCCTTGCACACGAATAATTCAAGCATACACTCAACACCCCAACCCTTCCTGTGCACCCTTCCCTGCTCTCATGTGAAATATTGATCTCTCGGAATAATTGATCGTTTCAGCTTCAGACCCATCAGACTGTGGGTTACGGTGTCTGGCAACCACAGTGGTGTATTTTTGCTTGGCTGTAGAGGTGACCACAAGCTCCATACGGTCACACTAAATCAATGACTCAGCAGCCGCCGGACAGAGGAACCTGGCAGAAATATGACTGCGGTTATTAGAAGTGAGTGTATGGGGAAAAGGGAGCTGTGAATATGATTTTCACACAAGTGGACATTGACTGGGAGCTGCAGGGGGTGGAGTCATTTTATCTGGGGGTTTTGGATTTGGCGGCGAAAGCAGTAAATTTGAACAAAATCTGTGGAATACTGTGAGTGAATGGAAGTAAAAATAAAAACAAAACAAAACAAAAATCCAGTAAGTCTTGATATACAAACAGAGTAATGATTTCTGAGTTAGTCTCTTGGGGGAAAAAAAAAAAAAAGAGATAGATGTAAGTTGCTCTGGTTAATCACGTACGCCAGATGCCATAAATGTAAATGTAATTGCACTCTCTCACAGCTATTTTTGCCATAATGAAAATTGGTCTGTTATATATGCCAAAACGTATATAAAACTCATTTAAACCTCCAGGATAAAGCAATTACTGAAGAGAAATGACTGAATAGCACAGTGCCGCATATGCACCACACAGATATTGTAAGTACTAAGACTGACATCCCTGATTATTAAAAAAAAAAAAAAAACAGCCATTTGAGCTTAAAAAAATAATTTCATATGAATATTCTAACTGTTCAAAGTATTCTTTACATTTTACATGTTCATGTTAATACAAATCATGTTGTGGATTAAGTACATTGTCACTGTATAGGTTCCCTAACATTTACCTCTTTTTGGTTTATTTATTTATATATTTATATATTTATTTATTTATTTATTTATTTATTTATATTAGGTTTAAACAGAGGTTTTAGCTTTTTTTTTTTTTTTTTTACATTAGACATAGAAAAAGTCTTTTACATAGACAGTCAGTCATTTCTGCTAAATGAGATTGGGGTTTTGTTTATTAGAGTTTATTTAAGACTGAAACAAAGTTTAGTTCAAACACCTAGACACCTTGCAAGATTTTTGGTTTTGCCATAAATTATGGTTATGCCATTCGCCAGGATTTTGGGATATTTCTGGGGTTCTGTCTGGGGCTCTGTTTATGTCTCTGTCCTGTCTATTAGCTATCCTTTTTATTTGTGGTCCTTGAAAGTCAAAAAATGACGTATGCTGAAAAACAACCAAACAAATAGCTTTCTTTATGATCTAATAAGCACCATCCCCTGGACCTGAGATACAGGCAGTTAAAATGAAAGACTAGCATGTTAACCCAGGTACAGACACTATTGATAAGAAAATAATTTTCTCTCCCCTTGCATTACAAAACACTTCTGGGAAGTGTAGAATGATTTGGTCATGTTTTGGCTCAAAGTTCAGAAGAGATGCTGGCTGTGTTGCAGCATTTAGCTATAGTGACAGCAGAAGGCCCAGATGTGTTGTGATAGAAATTGTAGAGTTTGGTGCCTAGTTAATTAGCCTGCAATGACAGGAGTGATAGAACAGCTGGCAGAAGAGCTTGCTTATTGCAGCTCTTGTGTGACACAGTAAAGGTGAATGGATTCATGCCAGATATATTTCATTAAATGAAAGCAAGAGAGTCAGGACTCAGCACTCTTGTGTTTAAAGTATTAGGGATCTCTCTCACCCTCGTTTTCTCTCAGGACATCCAAGGATTCCTTCAACGGTTTCTATTTAATGAAAACGGAGCCTGTCGATCTGTCTTATGCTGTACCTCACATTAATCTTTCCTCATCTGACAGGCTAATTTGACACGTGCAGCATGTAGCTGTGTGGAAGTCGGTCTGAATAATAGTTTGTGTGAAGTCTGAATTTCATATTAAACAGGCTGGATATTGAAATCTCTCACGCTGCCGTTTGAATACGTGGCGCATGTCATAACTGTGCCTTAATATTCTGCTACAGATAGATGACAAAGTGTATCTGTTATGATGTTGGAAGCATTTTGCTGGTTTGGTTTGGCTCCACTTGTCATCGTAGAGGGAAAGCCGTGTAAGGCTATTCCGACTGATCACCTTTATCTTATGATGAAATTTTTCTGTTATCTTGTTGGAAGTGGATTATTTCATGATGTCCTACCCACAGAGCACATGGACTCAGAGTGGTTTGATCAATATTAAAATAACGGAAATCGTATGTTTACCCGATTGAGCTCTTGTGAAACATTTTGGATTAATGGACACCATCACTGGAGTGAACACAATATTTTTTTAATCATAATTATAATAATGTTCAGTCTTTTTCTTGTTTAGAAAGAATGTGATTAGAATGTGATTAGCAGTGTTATCCTTACCGCTATTTAGCTAGCTATGTAACAGACTAAGTTGTTCATGTCTTTGGTGTGCTATTACTGTATCAGCAACCAGAAGCTAATATACAGTAATTACATCAATTTAATATAATAAATAGGTGTCTGATTTCTTAAGTGATGTGATGTGATGACTTAAGTGGTTAAGGCTCTGGGTTGATGATCGGAGGATCGGGGTTCAAGCCCCAGCCCTGCCAAGCTGCCACTGTTGGGTCCTTGAGCAAGGCCCTCAACCCTCCCTGCTCCCTGTTTCATAGCTGCCCCTGCACTCTGACCCCAACCTCCTTAGTTGGGATATGTGAAGAAAAAAGAATTCCACTGTGTTGTAAAATATATGTGGCGATACTAAAGGCTTTTTCTTAATAACATGCCAGTATCTGAAAGATCAACATGCCAAATGTCTTTAAACAAATTAAACAGTAAGCTGGCAGTGACGTCTCCGATATTTCTATTTCTGTAAGTCTATTCATCTGTGCTGAGGCGATGTACATAGTTTGTTCGCATTTATTCAAATGTCGTTGCCTCTCACTATCAACTACATGATTATAGGGTCACTCCTGAGGTCACACATTAAAATGTTATGTTTTAAGAACTAGAGAACAGAGAGACCTGGTCTTACTCTTTCCATCATTAGTAAACATATAAATAGAATGAAGGACACTTAATGGCTAGTTATTTAAGTGTTGTAATGGTTTAATTAATATAAAAAAAAATCATATGTTCTGTTTTTTATGCATCAAAACTAGATGATTCTGGATACTACTATCAACATTCATTCATTTTCTACCGCTTTATCCGAACTACCTCGGGTCTCGGGTGTCTTTGGGCATCAAGGCAGGATACACCCTGGACGGAGTTCCAACCCATCACAGGGCACACACACACTCTCATTCACTCACACACTACTAGTGTCTTTGGACTGGGGGAAGAAACCGGAGTACCCGGAGGAAACCCCCGAGGCACGGGGAGAACATGCAAACTCCACACACACAAGGCGGAGGCGGGAATGGAGGTGTGAGGCGAACGTGCTAACCACTAAGCCACCGTGTTCCCCCTACTATCAACATCCGAATTATAAAAATATATTTATAACATCATCTTACTTTTTTTTTTGGCCATCTATAGACATAAGTTTGAAAGTATCACCATCACGTGCTTTCTCTCAATAAAGACGGCTTATTTAAGTATCCATCACTTGATTACTCAATCAGCGCCATTAATGCTATTCAGCTCTCTGACGCCTGTGGCTGTGAGAATGCTTTTGTAATCCTGGCATGAGTTTGGCTAACATCCAGAAGCTGAGTCTCAGGACTCCTGCAGGCTCATGCAGAGGTGAACAGCGTGATGGACAGGGCTGTTGCTTCAGCACAGCGACATTACTCCTAGCCCGCACCTCTGCTAGAGAGCGGAATCTTAATTAAAAGAACGAGAGAGGGAGAGGCACGATGGATCACTCTGGCTAATTAGTGCAGTGGATGTAGAGAACGAGTGGAGAAAGAGTGTCCTTTACTGAAGGGTGTGAAGCAAGGGAGTAATTAGGTAGTAACACCCATCAAACAATCAGAGAATGAGAGGAAAATAGAAAGCGATTATTCATCTCTCTTTCCATCTGCACACGTCATGTCACTGCTGTCAGTTTTTCTTTCTTTTACAAATTTCATTAGTTTTTTTTTTTTTTTAAAGGTATCAGTGGTATCTATAATAACATCAGTACCCATGGAAAGTCTACTAAACATACTATGCATGCTTACTTGAGTAAAAAGTATCTGCAACTGTACATCAGTACTAATTAATTTCAATAAAAGTAAACGTGTTCTTCATGAAAATTAGTCTTGTAGAGCAAAATGAAAATAAAAATTACAACCTACATTATCCCCAGTGTATAAAGCATGGATAGGTGACTTAGCCAACTGTTGTACAGATTCAGTAGCTTGCTCAGTCATTTAGCTTGCTGGATAGCTCGTGTTAATTCATGTATATTTCTAGCCACATAGATAGCTATTTAAAGTTGTCTGTAGCTTGTATCACAGCCTAATTACTAATTACTGAACAGTGCAGTGATGATTTATGTAAGTTTACTACATAGCGTCCAAAGGGGGGCACGGTGGCTTAGTGGTTAGCACGTTCTCCTCACACCTCCAGGGTTGGGGGTTCGATTCCCGCCTCCGCCTTGTGTGTGTGGAGTTTGCATGTTCTCCCCGTGCCTCGGGGGTTTCCTCCGGGTACTCCGGTTTCCTCCTCCGGTCCAAAGACATGCATGGTAGGTTGATTGGCATCTCTGGAAATTTGTACGTAGTGTGTGTGTGTGTGTGTGTGTGTGTGAATGAATGAGAGTGTGTGTGTGCGCCCTGTGATGGGTTGGCACTCCGTCCAGGGTGTATCCTGCCTCGATGCCCGATGATGCCTGAGATAGGCACAGGCTCCCCGTGACCTGAGAAGTTCGGATAAGCGGTAGAAAATTAATGAATGAATGAACATAGCGTCCATACTGTACAACATCAAAAGATAAGCTAATGTAGCACAGTCTGTTAGCTAATGGCTTAGCTGTACATGCTTTCTGCAGTTTGGATGCTTAGCTGTGAAAAGCTGATATCTCAAAAGAGTTTGGCCGACGTCATTTGCTGATATTTTAAATTTAGAACATTTACAGCTGAAGTTGATGATTGTGATTCACTCATGCTGTCTAAAAACGTCACTCTCTAGCAAAAAAGATTTCAGTCGGATACGACTAGTGTGATATTTCCACTTGTAAATATATAAAACGAAAAAATGTAAATACATGCCTAGTTATTTACTTGTTTAAATGATATTATTTGGTCAATTTTAATGTTTAAGCTTATTTGTTAATGCAATTTGTAAAGTATTTGCTAACGAATAAGTGAAAGTGACATGACATACGGCTAAGTACGGTGACCCATACTCAGAACTTGTTCTCTGCGTTTAACCTATCCAAAGTGCACACACACACCATGAACACACACCCGGAGCAGTGGGCAGCCATTTATGCTGTAGCACCCGTGGAGCAGTTGGGTGGTTCGGTGCCTTGCTCGAGGGCAGCTCAGTCGTGGCCGGCCCGAGACTGGAACCCACAACCTTCGGGTTACGAGTCAGACTCTCTAACCATTAGGCCACGACTACCTAATAACTAAAGCTAGTAAATGTTAATTAACAATAAAGACAATGTGAAAATAAGTAGTGTAAACATCAGTAAGGTATTCAAATGTAACTGGAAATAAACATGGTTTAAGTCAGAATTATTAAAAATTTATATAGTTTATCATATGGAAAATGAAATGATTTATTATTAATTCATGAAAAAATTCATTTATTTTGCACCTGTTTATTAACACACCTTGTTTAATACTTAAAGATTCTTAATACTAAAGCAAAAGTGTTTATTTAAATATTGCTTGAGTAAGAGTGACACTGTACTGAAAATCTGCACAGCTATGATTAAGGTAGAAGTGTCATGTTCTTATACAACACTTCTATTAATATGAAATTAATATCAAATGATATTAATTAAAGACACAATCCAAATATTTGGCTATTTTTGTTCATGAAAAAAGGAGCATGGTGTAAATCCATGTGTTAAGTAATGTTTATTTTTTAAAATGGCTTACTATGTTACATTGGTTGCGAGAGCGAGACAGACCAGAGAAGGAGAAACTAGGCCCGAAGCCCAAAGACCCATTTAGGTCTTATTAATGGCATATTGATTGGCATAAAGCGCAGTAATTTAGGAGTGTAAAAAAATGCCTGCTGGTTTTATGTTTAAAAGAGATGTGCTTTTTTTTCCATAATGGGGTTGGGGAGATTAATATGTCCATATTGTGGATTAGTAATGTATAGTGCTGGGATGAAGGTAAACGGTCTTCAGCTCCTGGAGTTTAATTTAATTAAGCACTGTGAGAGGATACACCTATAGCTAGAATCCTCTGACACGCACTGTGTGTGTGTGTGTGTGTGTGTGTGTGTGTGTGTGTGTGTGTGTGTGTGTGTGTGTGTGTGTGTGTGTGTGTGTGTGTGTGTGTGATTCTCTTTTCTCCTCACTTGACTGGTCCACTGTTGGTTGTTTTGTTTATCATGCTGCTTAAGGCCAGATCCTGCTGCATCACACGGTGTCCTGATTCATGTGGCACCGACTCGACAGTAAACAAGAACCCGCTCACGGCAGCAGACAGAGCTGATTCTGATTCGAAGTAATTGCTGTGCTATCATCTACTATTTTTCCATGAATGAGAATAAAGCAAAACAATTTTTGATATGTTTTAAAATACTAAAGTCAAATTTGTATTTTTTTTTTTTTTGTTGTAATTTAGTATACCGCATTCTCAGACACAAGAGGAACTTGTGGAAGGTGTGTGAGGTACAGTGGGTGTGTTTTTTATTTTTAAGTAAATATTTTTGTGAAAACTTTGTGTTTGTCTGGATATTTTTAAAAATAGAAATGAAAATCAACCAGCTACTAGCTTCTAAAGTGTTTACGGTCATATACAAACTTCATGATTTCCATCCCTCTTTTTATTTTTTACTTTTAAATCATATCCTATTTCTCACTCACTCACTCACTCACTCACTCACTCACTCACTCACATTTTCACTTATCCATTCACTTACACTCACACTTTCACTCACTCACTCACTCACTCACTCACTCACTCACTCACTCACTCACTCACACTTTCACTCACTCACGCACTCACTCACTCACTCACTCACACTTTCACTCACTCACGCACTCACTCACTCACTCACTCTCACACTCATTCACACTTTCACTCACTCATTCACTCACTCTCTCACACACTCACTCACTCACACACTCACTCACTCACTCACTCACTCACTCACTCATTCACACTTTCACTCACTCACTCATTCACTCACTCTCTCACACACTCATTCACACTTTCACTCACTCACTCACTCACTCACTCACTCTCTCACACACACATTCACACTTTCACTCACTCACTCACTCACTCACTCACTCACTCACTCACTCACTCACTCACTCACTCATTCACTCACTCACTCTCTCACACACTCACACACTCATTCACTCACTCACTCTCTCACACACTCATTCACACTTTCACTCACTCACTCACTCACTCACTCATTCACACTTTCACTCACTCACTCATTCACTCACTCACTCTCTCACACACTCACCCACTCACTCACTCACTCACTCACTCACTCTCTCACTCACTCACACACATTCACACTTTCACTCATTCACTCACTCACACACTCATTCACACTTTCACTCACTCAATCATTCACTCACTCACTCACTCACTCACTCTCTCACACACTCACACACTCATTCACACTTTCACTCATTCACACTTTCACTCATTCACTCACTCACTCACTCACTCACTCACTCACTCACTCACTCACTCGCATACACACATGCATATAAACAGGGACAGAAACACACTGGTGTAAGAGGAAAAAGTACTGATCCACTATGCCTCCATAGTCTCCCCATGTGGCTGGGGTTAGCCGAGGCCTCTGTGTAAATATACTGAGGGAAACTCCATGCATCTCTAACTCTCTCTTTTTATTCTGAGCTTCACAAACTACTGTTTCTTAGTTTTCATTTTTTGTCATGAGGCAAAGCACTGTGGCAATTTCTTTTTCTTTTTTCTCCTAGTCCCTCTCTGGTTGTCTAAGTAGAGCTGACATTTCAGCACAGGCTTTACATGAAGGGAAGTAGGGAGCAGCTCTTTAGGGAGTGCAGAAAGTGAGAGACGCTTTAGTACATGGATGTGTTTCCTTGAGATTAACCTTCACCTTAGAGCTGCTGAGATGGCAACATTTTCAAATAGGTTTGCATTCAACATGCATTTGCTTACGGTGTGTGTGTGTGTATATATACATACACACACACATATTTTTATTGTTGCATTATTAGGAGTAATAACTTTCCCCTGCATGCGATGAGCTAAAAGATTTATTTTAAGTTCATATTAAAATTGTGTTTAGAACATTTGTTAACTACAGGAACGCACATGTCTGTGTAAATACTAAACAGTGTGTGTGTGTGTGTGTGTGTGTGCACGCATTTGTGTGTACATGCTGACAAAGGAGGTCTGGAAGTATTTTCAGTGTTTTAGATGCAGAAGGACAGTCATAAATATACAGTAGCACCTGTCCAATAACAGCTTGTGCTGCCGGAGGAGGGCGTCGACCTGTCTCCCCATACAACCGCTGATCTGCCCCGACAGGGGCACACCTCACTGTCATGCCCTGGACAGATGGATTTGTATATTCATTAATCCTATAAAAATGTAAATGCTAAGTAAAACACTTTCCTTCCATATGACTGATCCCTCAGTTTACTTCAGAGGTTCTTGCTTTTAGTTCATGTTGTACTAGTGTAGGTGTGAATACACGGGTGGAAAGTGATACGATGGTTCAGTGAGTATGGTGCAGTATGGTTTAAAGTGGGTCCCCTGCACTTAACTTCCTTTCCTTCAAGATCAAGAGCCCCTAGAGTTGCAGGTTATAGATGGTAGGCATTTTGCTTGTGCTGCTCTAATGGCTGACTAATGAAGAGCAAGACGCTATATCAAAGTCTCAGCTGACATCAGCAGACAAGCTAAAGATGAAATGACAGCCTATGTATGCTGTTAGAAGTTATTACCTCTTAAAAAATATTACCTCTTGGGTTTATCGAAACATCAACATATTTTTTACAACACGGTCAACTGAAACAGCCATAAAGAGAGTACAGGAAACTTGCAGCTTTAGAAATGTAATATTATATACACATTTATTCCCAAAGCTGGCCTCAAGACGTTAAGTCCTGTAAGCTGCGAGATGGAGCCTCCATCGATCAGTCTTGTTGTCTCGCACATCCCACAGAGACTCCGTCAGGTTGAGATTTGGGAAATTTGGAGGCCATGTCAACACCTTGAACTCTTTGTCCTCAATGTTCCTCATTCCTCATTGTATGTTCCTCAAACCATTCCTGTCATTTTTTGAATTTTTATTTCAGTATTGCAAAGAGCATTATCTTGTTGAAAGAGACCAATTGCCTTTAGGGAATACTGTTGCCATGAAGGAGTTTACATGTTTAGGTACTGTATGTGATGCATGTGAAACTAACATTTAGGACCAAGCAGAACATTGCCAGTGCATCATATGCCTCTTTTCCACCAAAAAGAACCGGGTGCTGGTTCAGAGCTAGCGCTGGTGCTGGTTCAAAGTTGGTTCCACTGGCGAACCTTCTAAGAACCGATTTGCCTTTCGACCGGCTAGAGAGCCATCACAGCGCCGAGTGTCAAGTCACTGTATACGTGTCACGTGTCCCAGCAACGTTAGCGCAGCAGCGGCAAACACAAACTACAACAATGGCGGATGTTTCTTTACTGTTAATGCTCATGGCTTTGTGAACCTACATTAACACCCAAACGCGGCGAATCCAACGTGTACATGCAGCTCCGTGTAATCTGTATAAACGGAGGTTGTAATCGAGAAAGTACATAACGTTATTTTATCATTAACACAGAAAAAAGTTAGCTTTAGCATGTAGCTACCTACTATCATGTGTGCTGATAAGTGATCATATTGCAGTAAAGTAAAAGTGTATTAAACATTAGTATATTTAAGGTACATTATCAAATGCGCTAACAGTAGCCCCGCCCATAGTCCCGCCCACAGCCCCTAACGAAAGCGGTTCTTAAGTCTAGACCAGCAACGTTTTGGTGCTACTTAAGAACCACTTTTCCTGGTTCAGAGCCATTGCTTTGGCTGTCGAAACAGAAAGAACTGGTTCTAAATTAGGCTCTGGCTCCGAACCAGCACTCAAACTGCCTCGGTGGAAAAGGGGCAATAATGCCATCCCTATCCCAGGTAATCAAGGCACATGCACCCAGCCATCCACGTTATCTAAAAGAAAATACGATTAATCATACCAAGTCACTTTCTTCCATTGCTCTATGGTCTAGTTCTGATGCTCACATGACCATTGTAGCAGCTTTCAGCAGTAGACATCAGGACCCTGACCAGTCTGCAGCTATGCAGCTCCATAAACAGCAAGAAGTTTGTGTTCTGACACCTTTCTAGTATAACCAGCAATAACTATTTCAGCAATTAGTGCAGGAATTAAATCCTGTAAGCCCAGCATTGGAACTACCCATGATTACTCCTTAAAAAAAAGTCTTAATGCTATGGTCCAACAAGGAGGAAAGGAAAACAACAAAAGACACAACTTTTAAGTTAAATGGAATCCACAGACTTTAGCTAATGACAGTTTAGAGAGAGAAAGAAACCGGCACAGTGACATTACAGTATTTATTTTTAGGAAGCGAGAGTCAACCATGATGTAAAGCCCCTAGTACACATACGGTACAGTAGGATTTAAGATCCAGCACTGCCATTCATCGCTGATGATTTCCCAGACTCTTCATTGTCATAGTTTGCGATCACTTTGGGAGTTTTATGGTAGGTTCAGTCCATTCCATGGACACCCACAAAACTCAAATCTATTTTAAATCTGCAGGATCTACAGTATCTATATTCCGTAAACCTTCCAGTCCATTGCACTTTGAACCTCAATATTCTCAACAGAATCAAAAATTAAACAGTAGAAAAGTGTAGTTATTAAATATCCCACTGGTATATTTCATACAACCCTATTGGTGATAAGGGTTTTGTAGTCTGGCTTCTCAACAGCCATTACAGGCCACTTGGTTAGCTGCACTTATAGACTTCATTACACTCTCATAGATTGACTCTCATAGATTGCCGCAGCAAATACATCCACTTTCATTGACTCCCATAGATTGCTGCAGCAAATACACGCACTTCCATTTCCCCAGAATGTAATGTATTTTCCTCTATTCTGAATGTTCATTTGAAGAAGCGTGCGTGTGTGAATACGATTTGCTCATTACTTTTTTGGAGCAGCAGTGATAAGTCACAGAACTATGTATGAATTATTCTGGGGTGAGAACAGAGTGCCTGGGAAATTAGTAAGAAGTGTGCACATCTGAAACAAAAGTGCTGCATGTTCTACCATGTCTGATATCTAATTTTCTTTTGTATGAAACTCAGCCCTTTGCTTTAGACAGCCTACAGAGTATATCCACATATGTGTATGTGGAAGAAACTTCCTATTTGTCCTGAAATGGGGGCACAGAAACCTTCATTATTGCCATATATACATTGCAGCACAGTGGAAGCCTTTTCTTTGCATATCCCAAACGAGGAGGTTGGGGTCGGAGCACAGGGGCAGCTATGATGCAACGCCCGTGGAGCAGGGCCCAACAGTGGCAGATTGGCAGTACTGGGGCTTAAACCCTGATCCTCTGATCAACAACCCAGAGACTTGACAGCTTGTGCCACCACTGCCACAAAGTGGGCAAGGTGGCTTGGATGATTACCATTATGGTTTGCCTTGTATCTCTCAGGTTAGGGGTTTGATTTCCACCTCTGCCCTGTAAGCTTGGAGTTTGCATGTTCTCCCTTGCATGCTTCAGGAATTTCCTTCTCTACCAATACTTACGCTTTCCTTCCTCGTTCCAAGAACGTGCAGTAGTCCAGCTGTGATCATCTCTAAATCATCTGGAGTGTATTTGTGCCTTACGAACTGTTGGCATCGTGTCCTGGGTTGTCCCCCGTCTTGTGCGCCAAATGTAAAATCCTGCGTAGTTCAGAAAATTGAAGAATTGACAAGCTTCATTATTCTGACAATAGATCAATGCTATAAATGATCAAGTCCATTTTAAGTCTCTTTCTTCTATGTGTACTATCTCGGCTACATATTTGAAAGTGTTTTTGTGTCGTATTCAGGTGTAATTCGAAGCCTCGGTCTTTCCGATTGGACGTCTTAGGCAGGGATTTAGTGTATAGATAAGATTTGGATAAAATCCTTGTAGCTGAATCAGGAAAAAAAAGAATATCAAGTTAAGAATGATTACACATGCAGCATCCAACTGTGTCAGAACTCAGTGAAAATATGGAAATATGGGCTACAGATAAACATGTAAATGTTTATTTCCTCTTTCCTCTTTCCTCTCACACACCTATGGGCTCAATGCAAACCTCCACACACAGAGTGACCAAAGCTCAGGATTAAACCAAGGACCCCAAAGCTGTGAGGCAGCTCTTTTGTAATATCATATTATAACCAATACAGCAGATTAGTGATAAAAAGCCTAATGTGTCTGTCATGCTCCAGTGTGGTGTAATTGTCAGTATAATAAAAGAGGCCTGCTGTCAAGTACTGCCACAATCTCACTCATTACTGTATATCTTTTTTTTTTTGTTGTTGTTTCCTAATGTAAATTATATTTAAATTTGCCTAAAACCAAAATGCTTATTTATTTTCACCCTTTCATCCAGAAAATCCATTTTAGCTGAGTGCTTGAAATTTCCCTGGAGGTGAGGAAGAGTGATTGCAGGGCTGGACCTGGATACATAATGCATGAGGCTTCCTACTCTCTCCGACCCTCTTTTGCTCTCCTTCTCTCGGTCTCCCTGTGGTGGTTTCCTAGATTGGGAGGATGAAACAGCAGGCAGAAATGGAAATACCTACTGTATGTGCGATGGATTGGGTGGGTGTGAGCTATGATGGTGTACAGTGTTCACCAGTTGACTGGTGGAATCTGAACACGGGTTTGACAAGATGCTCAACTGACATCAGCCGTTGTAACGGCGCAGTAATAGCTCTCGATACATTAGTCATATTGGGAAAACATTCTGTGTGCGTAAATAAACTCACCGCTCTGTGTAAGTATCTGTGTGAATGTTTATGCCTACAACCATGTGTGTGTTTGTGTTTGCTTATGATGGATTTTCTTTTCTGTGTGTATCTGGTCTGACAGATGGCTGGAGGTGGTTGGATTTCAGTAAACTCCCAGAACATAGTAGCAAATAAATAATTTAACCCTCATGCATAATATGCCAGGCTTAAACACCTTAGAAGATTGTTCCTTTTTAATTAACACTTTTAACAGTACTAGCCAACAGTTACATGCAGATACGTCTAAGCAGCTCAAGACCACCTTAATACTCTGTTTTCGTGCCAGGGTTTTGCTCACTGTCTGAATTTTTGCTCAGACCTTTAACCATACTGTACATTAATGACCTGCAGACCTTTTTGCAAAAAAAAAAAAATGCAATTTTATTTTCATGCCTAGGTCAGGAAGATCTGTGACCTGACCTTAAATTGGAGAAACCCAAGAGAAGCCCAATGACTCAGACTATTTTCCAGCATGTTGCTAAGTAACAGAGAGCTTTGGCCTCAAAACAGATTCAGTCAAGCTCTCTGCATCACCTGCCTTACACGGCAAGGAGAGATTAAATGGATGGAGAGAGAAATCCATGGGTGGAGAAATGAAGAGAAGGAGTTTGTGTGTTTGGCCTTGAAAGGAGACCTGGCTAATGCTTAATAGAATTATTTCATAAACTATAGTTTTACAGGGAGGAGGCACTGAGATGGATAAAGCAGAAAAAAGGGAGGGGGTGGTGTTTCAGGGCAGTAAAGCAAGATGAAAGTTGGGGTGAGGGTGTGAAAATGAAAAGAGGATCGAAGAAAGAAAGTTAGCAGAGGGAGAATGGTGCAGCAAGTTGTCTGTTTCTCTCACTTCAGCCACAGCGGTCAGTTTCCTCAGTCATTATGCATTATAAAATAATAAATGCTTAAAAGAAAGCTGTAAAGGGATAAAAAAAAAAATCATATTATTTTTCCTTATCCTACACCTGTAATAGGGGGGCACGGTGGCTTAGTGGGTAGCACGTTCGCCTCACACCTCCAGGGTCGGGGTTCGATTCCTGACTCTGCCTTGTGTGTGTGGATTTTGCATGTTCTCCCCGTGCCTCCGGGGTTTTCTCCCCCGGTCCATAATCATGCATGGTAGGTTGATTGGCATCCCTGGAAAATTGTCCGTAGTGTGTGATTGCGTGAGTGAATGAGAGTGTGTGTGTGCCCTGTGATGGGTTGGCACTCCGTCCAGGGTGTATCCTGCCTCGATGCCCGATGACGCCTGGGATAGGCACAGGCTCCCTGTGACCCGAGAAATTCGGATAAGAGGTAGAAAATGAATGAATGAATGAACATCTGTAATATCTCTATCATATCTGCACATCTGTATCCTGATATCTTTTCCCATTTGTCTTTTTGAGCAGATTTTCTCAAGCTCTGTCAGATTGGATGGAGACTGTTGGTAAACAGCAATTTTATGTCTTGCCACAAATTTGAGATCTGAGCTTTGCATGGCCTGTTTTAACAATTTCAGGTTCTTGTCTAAAATCTCTCCAGTGTAGCTTTGGCAGAATGCTTAGGGTCATTCTCTTGGTGTAAGGTGGTGTAAAAAATATAGTTCTTCATTTACCTTTAACCGTCTTGCTCATAATTGTGAGCCGTTTTCTATTCCTTTTTAGTTTGTGTTTCTACACAAAGTTTTCTGTTTTTATTTGTTTGTTTGTTTGTTTATATCAGATCAGAGATCCCTTTTATTTGCATAATAAAAATTTAGACTATAGTTTCCAGGGAACAGCTTCTTCCATCTGTGCTCTGGACCTAACCAGTTCCTTTAGATTTACCTTTGGCCTAAAATGATTAAAATAATAAATAAAGTGTAAACTGGGCATAAAATACACAGAGGTTTACAATACAGAGGTTGAGTAGCTGTGGATGAACAAGTTACATATATTACTGTAGTAACTAAAGGGTTAAAGGTCTTGCTCAAGGACCCAAACCGTGCCACATTGTCAATGTTGGGATTTAAATACACAACCTTCTAACTGAGTCACCAGTGCATAGCAAATCCATAGACTACAGGTCACATGATGTATGAAAAAATGTGTGTGGGATTTGCTAGCCATGTTGCTCTGGAGCAATCTCTTTTTGTCATTGTTTGTCTTTTACACACTTCGTATTTTTACCCCATTTCCTGGTTGCTAGGAGCGGCTACTTATTATGTTAAAGGACAGGGATTAGCACACTGAGCCTGGATTACAAGTTACCTAACATACAGTATCTCAGGTCTATAGATGGGAAGAAGTCTGATAGGATCTGTGTGTGTGGGGTGGGGTAGGGTGTGTGTGTGTGGTGTTTAGCTACCTGTAGTATGTTAAGACATACATAAAGCATAGTGCTTTGTAAGCACTCTATAAATGTTCCCTGCTGACCAACTCTAAACACACATTAGAGCATTTTCTATATTAAGGATTTGAACACTGCATTGCAGCCATGCCCCCATGCAGAGTGATGAGTGATGCGTATCAGTGTGGAGGTGCACTGTAATGTTCCTGATACTCTCTCTAATGTGGGTCTGATGTGTCTGCTGTCTTGCTACATCTGGAGACGTCTGCTGTGAATGATGAGTGACAGACTGGGGTTGACTGACTGACTGCACCATGCGCATTCACGCATACACGTGTGCACACACTCCTACACACTTGTCTTGCTATCCTTCAGAGAGCCTTCCACTTCCACTATTGTTGTTATTATTATTATTATTATTATTATTATTATTATTATTATTATTATTATTAAATAAATATGCTAGTATATGTATTCCTATTTTTTGTAGGGATATTTGGTCCCCACTAAGATGCCCCCCCCCCCACACACACACCATATTACATCAAAGACTATAGCAGTGAGAATCCCTACAAATCCAGAGAACCACAGAGACTGTCAGACACTTCTTGTTACTGAAAGAGCTAGCTTGCCGTTTTGCCCTTCCTCCTTACTTAACACACTTGAATACAATAGCAGTGTCAGTATGGAGACTGACAAGATGTTTTTTTTTTGTTTGTTTGTTTTTTGTGTGTGACAAATTCCCCTACATATCACGTATTCATATTCACGTGTATTTGCAGAGAGATATGGAGGGATAAATGCCTTTTTTTTTTTTTAAATGAAGTTTGACAAATGGGTCAAATCCAGCTCCACGTCTACTAATAGCTGGTCTTTTCAGTGCTCTGCCTCACCAGCCTACTAAATACTGAACTAATTTAAATGTGTCTTATTTCTTTTTTGCATCCATAGTGTTTGTAAATGGATAAAATCGGATTTTATTTTGGATTCAACCTCTTTTCTGCTACTCTAAGTGTTGATTACTAGAACTTGAAAAAAAAAATGATTTAAAATTTTTGTTACGTAGAAAGTACATTATCAAGAATAATTGCTGTTATCGTTACATTTAAAAAGCTGAAGGTTATTGTAATTGTTGCTAGAAGCGTAATGCCTGCACTCCTGTGTATCCACTAAGAGAAAGTGTTCACTGTTGGCTTTCAGATCCAGAGTGACTGTGTGCATCTGAGTGTGTGTGTGTGTGTGTGTGTGTGTGTATGTATGTATGTATGTATGTATGTGTGCACAGAGAAGGAGAGAGACGGCGAGAGCGAGAGACATGGGGCATGTTTTAGACAATGCTATTTCTAAAAGGTCACATCTCTTGTAGTGTGAAATAGGGTCCTGCTTCTTATTCACATTGGTCCACCCCCCCCCTTTTCTCTCTGTCTCAAGTTGAAGGTGAACAAATATTTTTTCCTACGACTCAGACGAATTCTATAGCATACGTATGTACACTCAATAAATTTTTTTTTTTTTATAATTTAATAGACTTGCACTACTTTCTTAAGGTATAGTTGTTTTTCTGTTTTGTTTTGTTTTTTTAATTTGACACTATAAATTAACAGAAATTTACAACCCAACTGTAATTTTTTACGTACTATGCAAATAATGACAAAGTGACTTTTTTTTTTCTACAGACCAGGGCTGAAGTTGTATTCCAGAGTTGAACTGTAATACCAGGGCTGAAGTCGATTCTATGTACTTCTTGCTGTGAGGTTGACGGTTCTAACCACTGATCCAGTGTCACTGCAAGCACTAATACAAGTGGCATTAAAGTAGTGCATTTCTACAGTGTGGAAATCTATACTGCTCAACAATGCATACATACTGCACAATTGCTGTTAAATTAACCTTGCTGGTCAGTCAGAAAGGCCAACTAAAGTTCATAGTGGAAGGCAGCTCTGGTTTATGGTCAGTCTGTACAAATATCGTCTTTGCTTACGGTACATCAGTAACTAAAATACATTTAAGACTGACACAGTATACAGTTTAACAATTTCAATCTAAATTGTCTCATATCAGTGCAGTCAACACCTTGGACCTGGCTGGCTTATGTACAACAATAAAGACAAGAAAAGTAAAATAAAATAAAAGTAAATAAAAGTCTGAAGAAAGATGTCGTATGGAATTATGGCAATGTTGTCGGATTAGTGCTGCTGTGGACAGGATGTGTAACACGACAATATAAATGGTGAAAACTTTCTAAAGCGGCCAAATGAATGTGACTGTAATGTGTAATAGAAAAATGTTGTGAATAACAAAAACAAACATTCTGTACCAATACACTCACACACCCAAAACTAGGAACAGCAAAGATAACGGAAAGCGAACGGTTTTCCAGTTGCGCACTAGGCTGAAGAAACAAGAACATTGCAGTCTGCAGGCGTGTGGATATAACGGAGACTAATGGACTGACCGTTGCACTGCTTGTGCAAAGACAAGATTAGAGGAAGTCACACACAGTGGAAGACATGCACATAATCACGAACCTTTTGTCTACCACCATGTATGAATAGACTACGACCTCACGTCCAACTAACTCACTTTGTTCAGACTTACTGTAGGTCGGGACAGACTGACTTCACATTTGCAAGTGTATTGAATAAAGAAGTTTGATATTCCACAGGACTCTGCTGCGTTCTTCTCTGCAACTTAGAAAAAGTTCACTTGTACTATTATCTTTGATTAATAGAATAGAATTCCCCTGGGAGCACGGTGCCTTAGTGGTTAGCACGTTTGCCTCACACCTCCAGGGTTGGGGGTTCGATTCCCGCCTCCGCCTTGTGTGTGTGGAGTTTGCATGTTCTCCCCGTGCCTCGGGGGTTTCCTCCGGGTACTCCGGTTTCCTCCCCCACATGGTAGGTCGATTGGCATCTCTGGAAAAATTGTCCGTAGTGTGTGAGTGAATGAGAGTGTGTGTGTGTGCCAACGATGGGTTGGCACTCCGTCCAGGGTGTATCCTGCCTTGTTTCCCGATGACGCCTGAGATAGACGCAGGCTCCCCGTGACCTGAGGCAGTTCGGATAAGTGGTAGAAAATGAATGAATGAATGAATGAATGAATGAATGAATTTCCCCTACAAATGTCACCATGATGGCAACCATTAGCTTTTCATTGGCCTACAGCCACTGTTTTTTGTTGATTGTCCCTTGTCTAGTACTCATTTTTGTTCTTGTGCAGGTAATAACATTGAAACATTTTTATATTTGGAAACTTAATAATGTATGAAGTAGTACATTTAAACACGGAGCCTACACTGTATTTGGATCAGTGTGATGGAGTTGTGAACAGACTGAGAGACAGATGGACTGATAGAATGTTAGACTTAAATAGGAATGAATTGACCAAATGTTGTCCCTCTCAGTGGGAAATGTATGTTTATTATTACTTACTATTTATTATACATTCTTAATATCGTATGCAAACACTGCGATGAAAACACTATTTAAACAATTAATTAAATATAACAGCCTACAAAAAACAAAACATTTCATGCACTACTGTAATTGTTGCAGTTACCAATGACAACCGTTCCCGCTTTTTCCCAAATGTAAAATGTATTTAAAATGCGTCTATTTGAGTAGGTGTGTGTCGCTATCCCCAATACTGCTCGGTCGGTCCACCGGTAATGTGGCTGTTACCAGGATTATTTCACATTTGTTTTCTAATTATTTTGAGTTGTGGGATCTCACTGGAGAACAAAGATATCTGTGATATCAGGTATGAAATCATTTTCCCCATTAAAAGAAACGAATGAAACGTTGTTTTGTGTTCATGTCCTTAATTTATATAAGCCCAGACTTCAAATATTTGTATTAGACAAATAAATATGTAAACATATAGAGATTAATAAGTAATTGATGAATAAGTGTTTTAAGCAGCTGTACAATGAAGTTTGCTAGTACAGTAGGTGTTCCAGCTACTGGTTGCTATAGTAACATAGTTGGTACAACTAGCATTTCACTTTTGACAGCATATCGGTTTCTTGCCACTAAAACATTCTGGATAGAGATTGATTACATATAAAGTTATGTGAGATAAATGAGAAGCAGTGTGTGTTCTGTGCCATTGTGGCGATCTCTTTGTGGAGAAAGTGTAAACGCCGGTTAGCTTAGCCCTAGCACGTGTAAAGCAAAATCATATTATTAATAATATAAAACACACTCACTTTATGTTGCAATCGAGCAAAATACCAGAATACTGAGTGTCACTTCATCTGAGTGGAGCTAGACGGGGATTTGTTTAAAAGTGAATGTTATGACGACGATGACGATTACTAAAATATTACCTTCGCTAGTTAGTATCAACTTCAGTATATAAGCCGTAATATTATTCCATTATAACCACTTTGAAAATACTTATTTTTAATGACTTTTTAGTGAATATTAGTCTTTGTTTTATTTATTTATTTGTTTGTTTGTTTGTTTATTTTACAGATTAAGTTTCCAAACCCACTTTAATTGAAACATTAGAAATCTCATTTAGTGTTTCTTCAGTTTGTTTTCAGTTGCGGATATTTGATATCGAAATATAAGTAATAAATACTATTTAGAGAGAGAGAGAGAGAGAGAGAGAGAGAGAGAGAGAGAGAGAGAGATCTTGTCTTGTCTTGTCTGTAGAACCCTGACTGTTAGCACACCCTCTGTGAAGACTTCCATTAAAAAAAAAATCACCTCAGTTTGCCCAAAGGCAGAGCCATAATCTAACCTCACTATGCCTTTAACATGTCTGGCTGAATGTCATGTACCCCTGCAGCCTGGACACTATGAAGGGTTCTAATCAGCGAAAGTAAGTTCAGCCTGAGAGATTTCCAAATACCAGCAGTTTCAGGCACCTCCTGAAAGGAGATACAGTATCCACCAGGTTAAAGAGTTCCTCAGAGTACACCATCGATTGCTCAAAAAATATCTCCCATCCCTTGCTCAGCAGAGCTTGTGCATGGTCTTGAATCAACATGGTCTTTTTTTATTATTATTATTATTTTTTTTTTTTTAAGAATTTCCTCACTTTTTTCAACAGAGGGTTTAAACGACTCCCGACATGACCAGACATCGCTAATGGAACTTGTATAAGAGATACAAGAACTTCAAGTACAATGTTTAATAGAAATTATCTAATGTTTCTTTTCACAGAAATGGATTAATCAATAAAACTCACTTTCGCCCTCCAAACACACACATCCATATTATTCCATCTGTAATTTATTCAACATTCAGAACTGAATTACAGTGCATTCACCATCCTTCCATCATCTCTGCAGTTAAGAGGCAAATGTAGATAAATATGCTTGTATAAAAATGGAAATTAGAGGCTGTGTACAAGCAGTACTGTACTCACTCAAACTATAGCTATCAATTATTTAACATACTGGCAAAATGAAGCAGAGAGAGAGAGAAAATAGATTTTCAGTGTTTTTTGGGTTTATTGTGTGTTATCGGGTCAGATAAGAAAACCTGAGGTAGAGCAGGATAGCAAATACTATATAACAAATTACTTTTTGCTTATTTCTGGTAAAGTAATTTCTATTTTCTAATTGCTTATACTAGAATTAGTTTTTTTGTTGTGTCCATGTTCAGCAGTGAATTTCCTTCCCAATTCACACTCTACAATGTTGGTTAATGACTCATAGAAAATTTCAGTTTTCATTTAATCTACTAGGGCAGTGGTCCCCAACCCCCGGGCCGCGGACCGGTACCGGTCCGTGGACTAAATGGTACCGGGCCGCCCAAGGAACATTAAATTATTTCCATTTTATTTACTGTGGTGTATTTCTCTCGGGTTTGTGCGACTTTACATGGACGTGAGGTTAACCGGGAGCTGAGAGACGTCACCTAAAGCCGCACCAATACCGTGCATGCGCAAAATATCATGATATCGGGCCGGGTTTAGGTGGCGTATGGAGCTGAGCGGCTGCATGCGGCAGTGGTGTTGTAGCTTTGGTGGAGAGAAGGTGTGTATCGCTCTTCTCTCTGTTCACCGGTACTTTGTCATGTTTAACAGTGTTTGGTGTACGTGTATATTGTGTTTGATCAAATTTAACCCACAAATTAGCAAAAATGAGCACGAAACAGACGTCGTTAGAAAGTGTTCTGGATTAAAGTCATGGCGGAACACCCTGAGATTGTCACCACAGCACTTACATCCCTATTGCCATTTCCGACATGCTATCTGTGTGAAGTGGGGTTTTCTGCAGTGGCGGCAACCAAAACAAAACAACGGAATACACTGGACATAAGCGACACACTTCGGGTGTCATTGTCTCCTGTTACCCCAGATGGAACCGTCTCGTTGCAAAGAAACAAGCTCAGGGTTCTCATTGATTTAGCGTTGTAGTGAATTAAAAAGGCATGTTTAAATACTATTAAATAAAAAGTATTTATTTTAATTGAATTGTATAGCCGCCACCCCCCCACCCCCCACCCCCAGCTGGCCGAGGTAAAATGATCAAACATTGACCAGTCCGCGGCGAAAAAAAGGTTGGGGACCACTGTACTAGGGGAATAGATTCATAGTGGGGGAAAAGCTTAGATCTTTATATTTAAAGTAAATGGTGATGTCAAGCACTTTATAAATATCTTAAACCACCACAACAGAGGTGAAAACGTCTCACATTGAGCCAACTGAGAATCACGCTTGAGGCCATAAAATAATTAGTTTGTTTATACTTATTGAAAATATCCGATAAGTCCGTTTCCTTTACTCCATCTTAAAAGGATTTCAGGTTAATCCTCTCAAACTTTGCTTTGTGACCAAGAAATTGTTTTTTTTTTTTTTAATTTTATATGTGAAATTAAAAAATGAGTCAATCGGTATCTTTTCTTTCGCTTAAAGTCAGAAAAGAACATGCATTTTAAAATCTTTTTCTTTATCCATCAATTTCTGCCACGATATAGCCAGACCTTTTATGGAATCGGTTGTATCCTGAAAAAGTAGAGCATCTACAGTACTGTCACAGCTCATCCAGGAGACTCAAAGCCATGCTGCTCATTAAAGAGGACAAATAATCAGTCTCCTGGCTCAGTCGGTGTACCTCATAGATGATTACAACAGCACAAGGATATTGCTGGAAGCCTTGAAGTATAATAGGAGTACAGCTGGGAGGTCATAAGAAACTTTAAAAGGGGTCACTAAGAATGTTTTACAGTACCAAGTTGCCATGCTATCATTGTCTTTGGGACAACAGGGACACAGAGACACACCACCATACAGTAGGGTTTGCTGTGTCATTAAAAATAAGGCAAGAAATGTCCTAAATGAATTAGATGGTTGTAACAAAGTTGTAGCTCAGAAGTGGCTGATTTTAGCTAGGATATACAGTATCTGGGCAAGACGTGGCCTAATGGTTAGAGAGTCTGACTCGTAATCCTAAGGTTGTGGGTTCGAGTCTCGGGCCGGCCACGACTGAGGTGCCCTTGAGCAAGGCACCGAACCCCCCAACTGCTCCCCAGGCGCCGCAACATAAATGGCTGCCCACTGCTCCGGGTGTGTGTTCACGGTGTGTGTGCACTGCTGTGTGTGTGCACTTTGGATGGGTCAAATGCAGAGAACGAATGGGTCACTGTACTTAGCCGTATGTCACGCCACTGCTGAAATAACACAGATTTAGCTAGCTTGTTATTCAACTAATTGTGTGTTACAATTTTCACGCCAGACAAGATAAGATAAGTTTAGATCAGTTTTTCTTTGTTTATACTGCCTTTACAGCTCCACGAGCCATCCTAGAAACACACACACACACACACACACACACACACACACACACACACACACACACACACACACACACACACACAAATCTAACCAGTAATATCAAGCTCATTAATAATGTAAAGGTTTAGCATTATAACCCTGTACAGTAAGCTAATCAGCATATATTAAGCAACATAAAAACAACTAGCTAATATAAGCTAATATATTTTACAAATATGCAGATTTTACACTCATCGTAGTTACAGACATCTGCCGTAATGTCATTAAAGAAAATACAAAATCATGCAATTGACCCGAAAATTGTCATTTTGCCCTATATTTATCACTTTTTGCATTTTTTGCATTTTGCATCTATATTTTAAAATAGTAGACGATGGTAGAAATGATGTCTAAAGACATCTAATACGGCAACAAAGAATTTGTTTTCTCATCAATAAGGCTTCAGACCACACTGAGAGATCCTTATAAAATAAAATATCCTTTAGCCATCTGAAATAATACGATTCTCTGATGTGAGATTAAACTATCTAAGGATTTTGCAGATTGAGATGTCATTTTTGATGCCTTAGATGTCAGATTTGCTGTTTTCCCCTCTGCACAAAACAAATATAATACTTCTGTGATTTCATTATAAGAAGCTTGATTTGATTCAATCGATTCCAATAAAGACGCAACACATCCAGCAAGCGGTTACTTTTCTGGTGATGGACACATTTTCAATTCACAGACGTCCTTTCTTTTTCTTTTTCTTTTTTTTTATTTATAAATACAGATATGGTTAGTTGAATTGTGGAATTGCCCAGTGGTTTGTTCTTTCCATGTTTGAAACCTCAGAAGGTTGAAGCTTTCTTTCTGCCTAGAACTAGAACTGTACAGTATGTCTAACCTTCAGATTTAATGCTCAGGTCATTCTGAAGGCTTACGTCTGCCAAGGCCTTTAATCTTTACTGGAAAGAACACAGAAAATAATTCTTTCTTTGTTAAAAAAGTCCACCTTTATCTCCAACTATACCCTAAGCTTCTGAGACAAATAGACTTATATCTGTATAATTTCAAAATATTAGCCTAGAAAAAAGAACCCTTTGGAGATCCCATTGGATACCACGAAGGACCCCATCAAAGATGTAAAGAATAATATTTAATATTTAAAAAAAAAAAACACAAGCAAGTAAACTAGCGATGATAATAATAATAATAATAATAATAATAATAATAATAATAGAAGTAGTATTTTTAGAAAAATAACATTTCTTTTAACATTTCTCATTGTCTCAAAGCAGCTTTACGTACAGTAAGTACAGAAATAGAATAAAATGAAATTATATTACTATAAAAAATATTACTATATAGCTCTAACATTTTTTTTTCCTAACGAGCAAGCCGAGTCAAAGGTGGAAAGGAAAAAAAAATATTTAGAATTCATTTTCTCCATAATAATAATCACAATAACAGAAACAATAATAGAAATAATGAACAACAATAATACGATTATTATATTATAATGAACTTATGAATGAATATACTTGATTGTGTAGTATTGATGAGGTCTGTATTTGGAAGAGGATCTCAGGGTCCTGATGATGAAAAGTGAACTATTTTACAGGGTTGCAAGCTGAGCTCTAAAGGGCAGAAGGTTGTAATGGGAGTCGATGGACTGGAACAGTTGTAAATGTCACCTGTTTAAGCAATATTCAGTCCTGAGAGACCTGCAGTTCAATCTGTCTATTTCACACTCTAGGCAATGAAAACCATGTACACTGTCTCTCTTTTTTTTCTCTCCTTCTTTAAATTTGTACCGAGTGACTGTAAAACTGTCAAAAAGGAGAATACAGACTGACAAACATGGAGAATAATTGGAGGACTGGAGGACACCCTTCTTTTTGTGTACTTTTCTGATTCTGTGTCTAATACAATTACAATTATGGAATCAGGCGCAAAAACGAAGTGGATGAAATGGCTGGCATTTAATGGAGAGGTGGAGAGGCAGAGGCAGTTACTGTACTTATCTGAGCAATCATCTTTCTGTTTCTAAAGCAAAATAATCCTGAGGAACTAGACAAGTGAACTATCTGTCTCTGCCCACACACACACACACACACACACACACACACACACACACACACACACACACACACACACACACACAAACACACTCACTTGCCCTCATGCCACCGACTCAGCAGCAGATATTTTAGCTCTGTCTAGAGAATCATTGTTTGCTTACTTAAAAAAAAAATACTCTGAAATTAAGTGGTCTTACTTATTACATTTGCATCACTCATTTCTAAAGCAGAGATAGAGGGCAGAAAGCAGAAGCAGCACCGCTAGTTGTGGTCCATTATATACCACCAGTGCTTTTGTGTAAATTGTTTTTATGAAAAAATAAATAAATAAAGTCTTTTCTCGACTGTGTCTCCACAATAGTAAAGAGGCAACAATTCTGTTGGATTTGACAAACTATGGAACGAAGAGCTTGTAGGACACTGGTGTCATGCTTTAGAAGTCTTCTTGCAAAAAAAATTTCCTAACTGATTATTTAGCTACAGACAAAAAGTACACTAAACATGGAACCTTCATTCATTCATTCATTCATTTTCTACCGCTTTATCTAAACTTCTCAGGCTTCATCGGGCATCGAGGCAGGATACACCCTGGACGGAGTGCCAACCCATCACAGGGCACACACACACACACACACACACTCTCATTCACTCACACACTCACACACTACAGACAATTTTCCAGAGATGCCAATCAACCTACCATGCATGTCTTTGGACCGGGGGAGGAAACCGGAGTACCTGGAGGAAACCCCCGTGGCTCGGGGAGAACATGCAAACTTCACACACACAAGGCGGAGACGGGAATCGAACCCCCAACCCTGGAGATGTTTACACTGTATGCTCATGGGGATGTGATAGCCTAGTGGTTAGTTTGTTGGACCACTGATCAGAAGGTTGTGAGTTCAAACCCCAGGTCCACTTAGCTGCCAATGCTGGGACCCTCAATTACTTAGCAGTATAAATAAGATAAATGTAAGTCGCTCTGGATAAGGATGTCAGCCAAATGCCGTAAAAGTAAATGACCAGACTTTGAGTGTTTTTGAGGTCTAATATGGTGACAAAAGTTTGTACACTCCGTCAATCCGGTCCCTCAGCGTGTGACAGAATAAAAACCCCACTCCAGTTTTCCAGTCAGATTCAAGTATGTAAATTAGTTATGCATAACAACATGGTGCGGTTGCAGGTTTTCATCCCATCCAAACAGAAGCCACACCTGAGTCGTATGATAGCTAAGGTCATCTGATTAAACAGGTGAAATCAGGTGTGGCTTCTGCCGGATTGAAATGAAAACCTGCACCCACACCAGAGCTTTTGTGGAACAGATCGGACACAGATCTGGACTAGAGTCCCATCCAGAGTCAAAAGAGTTTATAGTCTGAAATTTATCTGGAAAAATTTTATTAGTTTTACTTTAAGCTTTTTTTTTTTAATTGATAGATAAAAAAACACTCCACTTTGTGTGCAACTGATACAAACTGTAATAATGTTGATATGAATATCTTTGTATCAGTATAATTATTACAATGACATACAAGGGGCAGTGGTGGCTCAAGCGTTTAAGGTAAGGGTTGAAGCCCCATCACTGCCAAGCTCCCACTGTTGGGCCCTTGATCAAGGCCCTTACCCTCACTGCTCTATGGATGCTGTGTTATGGCTGACTCTGTGCTCTGACCCCAAACTCCATATTCTACTTCTTCTTCTAGCAATGCAAGAAAATGATATGTAATCTTAATGAGATCAAGCTTTCTGTTCCTCCTTCTGCAGTGAACCTCCTGGATTTAACAGAAACTTCCCATTGTATGAACACCATTTGGGTTTCAACTCGTGACTGTGTGTGAACACCACAATGAATACGGTCCATAGTGATTTAATTCTTCCCAAGCTTTTTGTTGTTCATGAAGCCCAGGGGTATAATTTAATGCCTGAATGCCATGCTTAGTAATAGCTAATGCTGTTTATTCAGCATGTGGCATAGAGAGGAACAGTGACTGAGAGAGAAAGGGATGTGTGTGTGTGTGTGTGTGTGTGTGTGTGTGTGTGTGTGTGTGTGTGTGTTTTTGTGTGGGGTTAATTAAAAAAAATAGTAGGCCATTTTATAGAGGAAGAAAAACATGGAAAACAAAAGGCTGTTGAAAAACGAGGAGGTTTTATGTGTGTGTATGTGTGTGTGTGTCTTTATTTTTGACCTAAATGTACAAAGTCCCTTTTCCTTTTAATCTGACAGCAACACTCAACTCTCTTAGTCAACCAGAACAAGGCATGGGACAGAGCATTAAAATTAGGGTGCTACAGACAATCTCTAGAGTCACGCTGCATTTAAAGCTTAGCCGATAAACAAAAAAAATACGTTTTTTTTTTCTTTATTCTTTCACGAGCATTCACATGTTCGGGTATCTGACTAATGGCGTTCAGGTGTTTCTGCGGCATAATAAATTGTGCAGTAAATGTTTATGACTTCTCTTATACGGTGAGCAAAAAATGCAGAAATGAAAGAGCCGAAAGGAAAGAAAATTCCTCTCTTCGCTTCTATCGTGTATTGCCATGTAGCCAACAAAGACAAAAACACATCAATCATCTGTCTGTTACGATCGCATGTTTGCATTACTGATCATTCTGTGCAAGAAACAATACACCTGATCATTTTTTTCTTTATCTGTGATGGAATGTGACAGAGAGAGAGAGAGAGAGAGAGAGAGAGAGGTGGGTGGGTGGGTGGGTGGGTGGTGGGGGTCTCTTAATGGGAGGAAGAGAGAGAGAGAGAGACAGAGGAAGCCTGAGCAAGCTGAACAAAGTCCGTTAATAAAGCGGTACCAAGAGAAGCGTGCAGTTTCACATAAACCTTCCCCTGAGTCACTTAATAATCAATGGGCCTCTGCCTGGCAGCTAAAGCTCGCACTGCAAACTTAATGTTGAGCTTCATGTTGAATGAATATTATGTAAATCTAGTTGTTGAAAGGGAAAAGTAAATAAAAGGAAATCTGTTACAGAAATATGAAATTGGTTTCAGCTACTGTGAACTTTCAAAGATCTGGATTACGCACATACAGGCTACAAGAAGGTCGGCGCTTGTTTTGCTTGTAGAAGTGGAATTTGATCAGGGATTTTTAATAAACAGTAAACACTCGCTCTTAATCATATCAGGCCAGGACTCGTGTTTCCTCGCATGCAGGCTCTGCTGTGACATTGCAAGCAGAAGACACACTCACTGCATTAATTAATGGGCTCCTTCCTAGCTCTCTGGGGCTGTGTTTGCAGTCACTTGCAGGTGTGTGTGTGTGAGTGTGTGTGTGTGTGTGTGTATGTGCAGACAGGTCAGAACTGAAATCCGACTATACAATTCAATTAAAATAAATACTTTTTATTTAATAGTATTTAAACATGCCTTTTTAACTCACTACAACGCTAAATCAATGAGAACCCTGAGCTTGTTTCTTTACAACGAGACGGTTCCATCTGGGGTAACAGGAGACAATGACACCCGAAGTGTGTCGCTTATGTCCAGTGTATTCCGTTGTTTTGTTTTGGTTGCCGTCACTGCAGAAATCCCCGCTTCACACAGATAGCATGTCAGAAATGGCGATAGGGATGTAAGTGCTGTGGTGACAATCTCAGGGTATTCCGCCATGACTTTAATCCAGAACACCGGCAGAGTTTCTAACTTTCTAACGACGTCTGTTTCGTGCTCATTTTTGCTAATTTGTGGGTTAAATTTGAGCAAACACAATATACACGTACACCAAGCACTGTTAAACATGACAAAGTACCGGTGAACAGAGAGAAGAGCTATACACACCTTCTATCTACACCAAAGCTACAACGCCACTGCCGCATGCAGCCGCTCAGCTCCAGGCGTCACCTAAACTCGGCCCGATATCATGATATTTTGCGCATGCGCGGTATTGGTGCGACTTTAGGTGACGTCTCTCAGCTCCCGGTTAACCTCTTGTCCATGGAAAGTCGCACAAACCCGAGAGAAATACACCACAGTAAATAAAATGGAAATAATTTAATGTTCCTTGGGCGGCCCGGTACCATTTGGTCCACAGACCGGTACCGGTCCGTGGCCCGGGGGTTGGGGACCACCGGGTTAAGTGATTCGCTTGAATGTGTTTATCATCTTTAGATCATACATTAAAATCCCAATGAGACTACAGTAGTCTATGGCTGTATTGTCTGGGTTGGAAGGATGGTACATGTTCACCCGTGCCAGTGGCAGTGAAACCGGTCAGTCGTGTACAGCATGTCTGTGAGCTCATGCTTGTTTAAGGTGGGAAATAGCTCCATCCTTAGAGTGTGTTCTACAGCCCTGTGAAGATGCGGATGGCTGGTATCGAGTGTCTCGCAGGAAGCACGTGTTAGTCTTTAGCCGTCTTGGTTTGAAGCTGTCATATGATACATATGATTGGCAAACTGGCCAAGACTAAATTAGTGAGACAATCAGGAAAGCTTTTTTATTTACCCATTTTAGTGTATTTTATACTGAGCGATAATAAAGAAATGAAATAAAATTGTTTTGGGGAAAATGTTAAATGATGAATCGTTGTAAGCATAGTAAATAACACAGTTGTGGTCAGTGTCATACTTGCCATCAGTAGGACCCTTAATCATTCATTCATTCATTCATTCATTCATTCATTTATTCATTCATTTATTTATTTATTTATTTATTTATTTATTTATTTATTCTTTTTTTTTATGGTCAGAAACACACACTTAACACTGATCTCGTTTTCTTTCCCTTACAACAATAAAATAATGTATGAATTTCATAATAAATTTTTTGAAGCCAGGCTTGAAGCCCAGATTTATCGAAGACAATCATCATTCAGGGGGCCACGGTGGCTTAGTGGTTAGCACGTTCTCCTCACATCTCCAGGGTTGGGGGTTCGATTCCCGTCTCCGCCTTGTGTGTGTGAAGTTTGCATGTTCTCCCCGAGCCTCGGGGGTTTCCTCCGGGTACTCCGGTTTCCTCCCCCGGTCCAAAGACATGCATGGTAGGTTGATTGGCATCTCTGGAAAATTGTCCGTAGTGTGTGAGTGTGTGAGTGAATGAGTGTGTGTGTGTGTGCCCTGCGATGGGTTGGCACTCCGTCCAGGGTGTATCCTGCCTCGATGCCTGATGACGCCTGAGATAGACGCCTTCCCGTGACCCGAGAAGTTGAAGCGGTAGAAAATGAATGAACGAATCATCATTCATACGTTGATTGAAGAAACGAACATCCCACAATAATGTACATGGACCTATAGTTCGAATTGTTGCAAATTTATCAACAATGTTTAGGGATAGCAAAAGTTTTACATATTTGTCTAGTTAAATATTTCGTCTTGAAATAACATCCAACCCTTGCAGTGGTTCTAACTGTTCTGTGCAACTGCAAACTGAGGTTATAGCAGCGACACTTAATAAATCTATTTAAAAGACAAGACGACAGCTGCACGAGTCCCTTGCCATCTTCACTGAGTTAGATGTTAACGTCAGTGATTGAAATCAGCGCATTAAAAAGACCTGCCGTGACAGAAGCAATATTAATTTGATTGCATCATTTGATGTCATCCTTTGTCTAGTGCACAAGCAGAATTCACATTTGCTCATGGTGGGACAAGTGGAGCAGATTTGATTTGATGCTTTGGTCACAGTAATAAGGAGCCGAATGGAAAAGGGGGAATTACGGGAAGGCCAGGATCAAATCAGTGCATCAGTATGCATCCGAACAGAGAGCGGAGAACTGACTTCGAAGATAGATGAGGAAATGAGGATCGGCTGGGGAGAGGGACGATGGTGGAGCATTGTGGAACAGAGTTGGAGAAACACTGTGTGTTTCTCCCTGGATGTGAAATGAGGTGTTCAAATGACTTGTTTTGTTTTGTGGTAGGAGTGCAAGTGCAAGGGGGATGTGGTAGCCTAGTGGTCAAGGTGTTGGACTACTAATCGGACGGTTGTGAGGTCGATTCCTACGTCCAACAGGTTCCTCACTGCTGGGCAAGGCCCCTAACCCTCAATTGCTCAGTTTTATAAAAATGAGATAAAAAAAAAAAAGTAAGTCGCTCTGGATAACGGCATCTGCTACACGCTGTAAATGTAAATGTGGTAACTGGACCCAGAACAATTTAGGGGTTAACGATGTGGCATGTTTGGAGTCTGTGTGTTTAAAGGGTCACGACTTGGATTGAAGGCAATGTGACTGGGATTCCAAAAAAACTTTCTCCTGTTTTGTTGTGTCCATGTTCAGCATTGAATGTTTTGTCAAACTCTGCAGTGGTGATTAATGACATATGAATGTACTGTAGGCACTCAGGGCTTTATGAATTGATATTATTTATGTTGTTACTGTACCTAGCCTACTACAGGCAACATATTCGTGTAAATTCTGTGCTCATGAACGGTATTAGAGCCATAGCTGAGGCGTCTGGATTTTTTCATTGTTAGAAGATTTTGGTTGGGTTTGAGCTCTTGGTAGTGTTTGTGTTCATGGCCCAGGATAACGTTAATGGACGTGCGTAATGTTTAGGCATTCGTTATTGACGTTTAAAGGTTTAAGATTGGGTTTTATGGTTGAAGGGTTTATGTTTGGTTATGTACAGTAAATACTGTGTGCGTGTGTGCGTGTGTGCGTGTGTGTGTGTGCGTGTGTGTGTGTGAGAGAGAGAGAACTTGCACTTAGTATAGACCTACTGGACTGCGAGGGCATGGAAATGGCTGTCAGTCTTGTAATCCAATCTTCTGGATGAGGCAAATCAAATTACCCTGACTAGGTGGAGGAAAAAGAAATGGAGAAGGGGGAAGGGGGCATGAGAGTAAAAAAGGGAGAGATGGAGAGAGAGAGAGAGAGGAAGGAATAATCGTTATAACAGGAAAAGGCAGAGAAAAGAAAAAAAAAATCAATCCTCATACCAAGGACACGGGCAGAATAAAGTAGCCAAAAGGTCACAGGACCGTGAGTTAGAGAAATAAGGCGGTACATATCACAAGCAAGGAAATTAAAAAAAAAGAGGAAATATTATACATGGAAATCTTCCATATGGGAGGTCAGAAAGGGGGATCATAATGTTCATTCACCTCACTCCATCCCTCTATCTCAAATAAAGGCATTGAATCGGTTGTTAAGAAGAAGCAAATTAATCTTCGGTTTGGTTTAATAAGCCCTTAGTAGCAAAGGAGGTCTGTGCACCGTACCTCCATTACCCTACCTTCTCCACACACCTCCATCACCCCACACCCCCACCGACGTTCTTAACTGCCTCTGAAATAGCAATCAGCCACTTCTGCACTGAAACGCTTAGGATAAGACTGAAACTAATTTCTTTCTCAAGCTCAAGGGAGTGTGTGTGTATGTGTGTGTGTGTGTGTGTGTGGGATGATTGTGTGTGTGTCATGTTGTAGATTGTCTGCAGGTGCACAAGCTGAGAGCAAGGTTCCATTGACAGGGTTGGCTTTTAAAAGAGCGTAAATGTCAAGATGTGGATGCGGATTTTTAACAAAGAATGAAAACGGTGGATCTTCGGTGTAAATGAACGCTTTCTCGCCGGAGCGATCGTACAAGTGGGTCGATCTCGAAGGCAAGACAACCCAATTATTTTTGGCTTTATGAAGTTTGATGATGAATAGATTCCTTTCAGCGATTTGTTCGGTAATCAGGGAGCTTGTTCGCTCTGAATGTGCAAGTGAAGTATAATTGGGAAAATCTGCATTCTAAATCAAATTAACTTCCAGGAAGTTTAGGCACAGTGCGAAGTCAAAGAAGACGGAGGAGTTTTGTTAGCGTGCGCATTTCTTATTCTTGTTTGCATCTTTTGACATTCGAGTTCCTGGAAATCAGGTGACATTCATGTTCAGTGCAGACATTTTCTATGTATTGAATATCATTAGCAATGGAGATGAACCTCCTATTTAGCCTGAACCACTTCAGGGTTTTTTTTGTTTTTTTTTTTTCGTCTGGGTTTGTCTGCCTTTCTGAAAAGCTGTGCACCTGACTCGCAAGCATTTAGCAAATATTAATACTAAGTCTGTTTAAAATCTGAACAAAAGTCTAAATCCATTGTAAAATAATGTTTGTGTTTAATTTACAGTCTTTTACTCAGACAGTCTGTGATTTATTCATTCATTTATTTTCTACCGCTTTATCGGAACTTCTCGGGTCACGGGGAGCCTGTGTCTATCTCAGGCGTCATCCTGCATCGAGGCAGGATACACCCTGGACGGAGTGCCAACTCATCGCAGGGCACACACACACTCTCATTCACTCACACACTCACACACACACTACGGACAATTTTCCAGAGATGCCAATCGACCTACCATGCATGTCTTTGGACCGGGGGGGGGGACCGGAGTACCCGGAGGAAACCCCCGAGGCACGGGGAGAACATGCAAACTCCACACACACGAGGTGGAGGCGGGAATCGAACCCCCAACCCTGGTGGTGTGAGGCGAACGTGCTAACCACTAAGCCACCGTGGCCCAGTCTGTGATTTATATGATGTACAAAATAGAATATAAAACTAAATCTGCAATGTTTATGTTTGAAGTAAGAAGAAACATATATACGTAAAAATGCACTAACTGCTTTTTCTATTAAAATGGGATTTGGCAGATGTATTTATCTGGAGCGAGAGATTTGATTGAAGCTTAGGGTGAAAGAAATGTCATGAATGTCCATTAAGGTTCATTTGCTACTAATGTTTGTGATCCTACAGAGTGCAACAATGGACCAAATGTTAAATTCCAGCTGTTTCATGCTACAGTAGACCAAATGTCTTTATAGACATCACAGAGTCTCTTTAACCTTAGCCTACAAACATGGCTACCAAGAACTTCCACTCCCAGCAAACTATGGTGTCTGATGTTCCCAAGCTTGCTTTTTTCTTGTAGATTAACTTCTTCTAGATCCCCAGTTCCAACCAGAGTGTTCTATGCAACTGTACCTAATATTATGACCTGTTCTTATTAAACTGACCTGCACTTATCCTCTTTCCAGAGCTTGTATTCCTGACGCTTCATAAATGTCATGATTTCAATGTGGCAAACATTATGCTCTTGTTTTATTTATATTGCAAGAGGAAGATGCAATGACTTGTTCATTCCTGTTGAAATTAGGGGGCTTTCAAACCTGCCTTGCTTAGTTCGGTTGAATCGTACCAGAGTTCGATTGCTCATTTGATGCGGGTCGTTTGGGCAGGTGAGAATGCAGCAATCGAACTCTGGTGCGCACCAAAAGCGGACCAAACAAGCGTACCGAGACCTCCTTGAAGAGGTGGTCTCGGTATGCTTTCAAACGAACTCTGGTACGCTTCGTCTGTGGTAACTAACTGCAGACCTAACTGCAAAAAGTATTGCGCATTTTGGACTAAACCAGCTGCCATAGTGGGTCGTTGGCAATATTTTCGGAAGATGAGCATGTCACAGTTTCGCAAAAGTAATGCTCGCCGCCTCCTGAAGTGTCTTGCGATGCGTCTTCGCCGTTTGTGGTGCATTAAAATGATATTTCCAAGCCGCATCCGCGCTTCATTCTGAAAATTAAGACTTTGCATAGAATGCTGTATACAAGCGATGTAGTAGATTACAACCACGAACATAATTGCAGCGCGCAGTCGTCTCTCCATGGTGTACTGTATGCTGTATTTTCCTGTATTTTCCTCTTTTTGTTCACTTCCGGAGTTTCGTTGAAATTTCCCGCATGTTTATTCTGACCAATCGAGAAGCAGTTTAGGAAATACGCTAAAAGACATTTGGCCAATGAGTGATGTGGATGTTATCACGACTGCATTTTGGTTCGTTTCAACTAGTGCGGAACAGAACGATCAGTGTGGTGTGAAAAAGAACCAAAACTGATAAAAAGCTGCAATGTATCATTTATTTGCTTTTGGTCCGGACCAAATAAACCCAACTGTAGGTGTGAAAGCAGCCTAATACATATTGGTAGCACTCTTAAGCCCTATTCGGACGGGACTAGGTTAGATAGAGAAATTTCAGTTTCACAGACTTACTTTGTGATTTTAATCCCATCCGAATCTGCCATGTCGGTCTTTTTCTCACACGACCTGTGTAAAAAATTTTCGGCAAAATCGGCGCTCCTCTGAGAAACCTAATCCCGTCTGAATGCGAATGTCTGTGATTGCCGAAAATGTTTTTTCCAAGCCGCGTTTTCTTGTCTGTTTTGGTCGACGTGAACTACCGTATTAACCCTAGCGCACCGGTATTCAAGTTTCTGCTTTCTGCACACCAATAATGGATGTAAATGTGTTTGTTTTCCCTGCGAAGAAATAAAAAAATGAAATCTACAAGAAGAGCCAAATCACGTAAATTGTTAAGACTGGCTCCTGTAATATCAGTTTTAGGTATCAGTTTTTCATTTCTATAGTCAATTACATAACGTGAAAATGATTTAAAAACGTATTTATTCCAGTGGGTTTATAAGAAGTTCTATATAAAACCATACGACGCTAAACAATTTTTACGTTTGTTTTTTTTATTATTTATTTTACTAAATATGATCGGTCATATGACCATACGCAATCCACGCATCCTGGACATATGCTCTTGTGGGACGCCCGCATGTAGAACACAGACACTCCTACCTCCGTAACAAACACAGAGATGTTAGTCCCGTCCGAATACATACATGAAATGACAGACGTCGGCTGAAAAAAATTCTAACTCAAACGTCGTTTGGAAAACTAGTCCCGCCCGAATAGGGCTTTAGATGTTTTGTTCCCTGCTCACTTTATACGTTAGATACAGTATAATCTGTATACATGCTACTGTATAAACTGTACATCAGCCATAATATGGAGGCACCATTATAAAACAAAAAAAATAAACAAGCAAATGATAGAAAAGTTAGCTTGTTTGCATGGGGTAAATATGAGAAGGACATTGTGCACAGGCTGAGATTTGCATCAGAAGTACTGCTGATGAATATTTAGCGGATTGCGGCTCTTTGATATTCTCTATAAGACTGGGTCTGTGTGCTTTAATTGGAAGAGCCATATGAATATGTAGGAGTGATCTCATGCTGAAACACTGCAGCGATAACACACTACAACAAGTACACACACACACACACACACACACACACACACACACACACACACACACACACACACACACGCACACACACACACTTTCTCTCTTACGATTGCTTGCATTTTTCTTTTTCGTTTACAAAATCTGGCATCACGGTCGATAAATTCAAGGAAATTCAGAAGCATATCCACGGTAGACGAAGGTAAACATAAGAGAAGATTTCTAATTAAACACATCTGATGCTTCTTCATTACAGCTCCAGCTATTACTTCTCTTGATCTTTCTTCATTCACACTTCACATTTATGCATATTTAGGCACATTTTCTGGCACAAACTATTGTATGTTTTAAACACCTGCAAATACTCACAGAGAAATACACAGAACGGTACTGCACCTGTGGGGGAGTGTGTGTGTGTGTGTGTGTGTGTGTGTGTGTGTGTGTGTGTGTGTGTGTGTGTGTGTGTGTGTGTGTGAGAGAGAGGGAGAGGAGAGAAGATGAAGAGAGACTGGTAATTGGGCTGGGAGTTAGAGACAGGTTGACACATCCTACCAGACGAATCCACTTTGCATGCTGTCAGCTTCTCTACCTCTTCCCTCTCTTCTTCTTTCTCACTCGTTCCTTCTCTCTCTCACACACACTCCTGCTTAGTATCTTTGCACTGCCTTTGCCTCTGCATACTGTATGCCCTGTCCCACCCCCTCCTCTCTCTCTCTCTCGCTCTCTCTCTCTCTCTCTCTCTCCCTGTCTCTTTCTGCAGGGTTCTGACTAACAGGTGATTCATGAACCCCAATCTTCCATTAAGGATGAATTATGATCCTTCACATCTTCTCTCTCCTTGTTCACCAGCTCTTACAGAGTCTCACAGACGTCTCACTAATGTCTCCTCCAGGCTACTGACAGAAAACAGAAAGATGCAGTAGATCACATGTGAACATACCCCTAACCCAGATGCCCTGAGAATTCTTCAGAGCTTTACTTGTGTATCTGTAGCACCGGTTTGAAAACATATTCATTAGGATTATGCGTAATCTTAAAAAAAAACAAAAAAACATTACTGGTCTGTAAGACTTAGTACGTTATGTTGCTTATCTGCTGTTGTGGAAGTTTTTAAGGAAAATAAAAATAGCACACTGGTAGGCACGTGCAAGAGCGAAAAGGTTTACAATTTATTTGTGCTGCTGAGCAACAAGACCCAACACTCCTCGTGTAGCATCAGAGAGCCTGAGCCTCGGTCATTCATTACATTGAGATTTTATAGACATGATTCGAACAAGAAAACACGTGGAGGAAAAAAAAAAACATCATAAATCATTGGCTTAGATGCACAACGCCTGCTCATCTCCTGATCTGGATAATCTTATCCTTACCGTGGTCTGCCTAGAAGTTTATTTATGTTTATGAGCCTGAGTCTCGCCAACACGTCTCCAAGCGCCTTCTGTCCATCTAATATTCTGCAAAAACAATCTCTGGTAATAACAATTTCTAGTCACAAACAACTACTAGTCATGCACACAGAAGGTCAGATCCTTAACAACAGCATCTCTGTAAAATTTTCCATCACATTGCAAAGAAGAAAATAACTTACTTTATTATATCTACATGGATAATCCTAATTCAAGGCCAGATTTACTTTATTGTCAAACGCTTGCAGAATACAGAGTAAACAAGACAGCATGGAGGCTTAGTGTTTAGCACAGGCAGGGTTGCCTTGGCCTGGTTTGTGTGTTAAAATTGGATGTTCTTCCCCTGCTTGGGGTCTTTCTCTGGGTACTCCACTTTCCTCACAGGGTCCCAAGGCCGTGGGCTGATTGACGTCTCTGAACGATCCATTGTGTGCGATTGTGCCCTGAGATTGTCGCCAGCGTTGTGGCCCGAGTCCCCTGGGATAGACCCCAGGTTCATTGTGACCCTGTGTAGAATAGTGGTACAGAAAATAGATGGATGGATGCTATAAGTGTATAATCCTAATGATGGCTTATTTTAGAAATTTGTCTTTTAACATTGTGTTTTTGTATTGCTTGTCGTGAAAGACAATATTAGCATGTGTATTAGCAAGAAATAAAAAAAATGCATAGTGTAAAAATAAGACGATGATGTCGAAGATCTTAATGAAGAACAAGAAGTTTATTCCAGCATAGCAGTGACAAAACACATGACGTACTTTGGGTTCATCGGAGTCAATAAGAACCCAGAGCAAATCCTGCTCAAGCATTATATACAGTTTTCCCTTTTGGTAATTTAAATGAAGTTCCGCTTTGAATGTGTATTGAGTGTAAGAACTGAATGTCTCCCAAATGGCTGAGATACACCTCGTTGTCTAGCTGATGTCTTTAAATGTTAATCATGGTCACGTACACCTTGTCTTGGTATTGTTACAATTGTTATCAACCAAGTGGTCACTTTAAATGGTAATCGAGAGTCACGTAACCATTTGTTCGCGGTGATCCTTGATGTCCTGCTGCCGTTCCCATATTTATGATTGAATCAAGTTTATATACGTTTAGAGTCCTAGACATATTACCTTATGATACTTGAACCTTTTTAGGAATGAGCTCTTTTAGACGTGTACAGTACCTTGGAGTGGAATTTGTGTGCAATGTCTGTAATTTCTTACACATGCCTGAAAAATGATCCTGGGTGGCATCAAAGCACAATGTAGTGTTACTACATCACAGCTTCAGTGTCCAAGGCCGAATCGTGAGCTCGGGTTTCTGTCTGTGCGGGATTTCTGTGTGTGTTCTCCCTGTATCTGTGTAACCCAGTCATCAGCCAATGAGATGATCTTTTTCTACAGATTTGTTTGGATGAACTTATGCCTTAGAATCTTTGTTGTTGACTGGCAGCAAGGAAACCCAGTTTAGCCCATTCACTTCCAGATTGCTGGGATAGATTACTACTTAGCACACCGATAGAGTGATTATTTGCTAAGCATTAAATGAAGGTGTTTCCTAATAAAGTAGACAGTGAGTGTATATACTCAAAGGGCATTACAGTAAAAATCCCCATGTCGGTGAGTGTACCGTGGCTGATTTACAATCAGTATTAAAAGGAGGATTTTTACTTCCAGGCTAATTTTTTTTCAATGAGAGCTACTACAGTATGGAAGGGGAATGAAATGTAAACTTGGCATACATAATAATAATGATAATAATAATAATAATAATAATAATAATAATAATAATAATAATAATAATGCATTTTATTTTAATGGCGCCTTTCAGAACACCCAAGGTCACCTTACAAGCAATATACAGGTCACTGCGTAAGACAAAACACATAAACAAACAGCATATACATACAGTATAAAGTGCATTTAAGTCTCAATAAAACATGTTATAAGAAAGCCTGTATAAAAAGATAAGTCTTAAGATGCGTTTTAAAAGTCAACGAGCACTCGCTATTGCGAACATCGAGGGGAAGAGAATTCCAACAACATAACTAAAAGATCTGGCACCCATAGTAGTGAGTTGAATCCGAGGTACCACAAGAGAAATTGGAGATGAAGATCTGAGTGCACTTGAAGGAGTGTAAAACCTGGAGAAGTTGAGTAAGGTATTGTGGTGCAAGGTTATGAAGTGCCTTATAGGTGAGTAGCAGGATTTTAAACTAAACTGAACTGAATATTTTACTGGAAGCCAATGCAATTGCTGGAGAACCGGAGTATAAGGTGTTCTAGAGAGAACACGAGCTGCAGAAGCTTGCATAAACATATCAAGCCCCATGGAGCAATTTCAGCCATTACTACAAAAATAAAGAAAGAAAATGGAATAACTGGGAAGTGCAAGATTATGAACACTTGGTGAGAGTTTCTTCTAAGGCAATGTGTGGGTTAAAAGGGATTAGTCAGAGGACCGAACAAGAGGCCAGAGGATAAAACACTGTATGATGCTACCAGCACCATGCTTCATTGTAGGGATGGTGTTAGGGTGATAAGAGTGTTGGGTTTCTTCTATATTTAGTGCTTTGTACCAAAGTCAGTTATCCTTTTTGTTCACATCAGATCATAAAATGAATGTTAAAGACTTTAAGTTGTTTTCTGGCATTACATGGCTTGTCTTTTTTTTTTTTTTTTTTAATAAAACTACGATTTGTGGACTGCCTCGGCTCTGGTTGTCCTAGGAACAGCTTTTTCCAGATGAGTGGAGCTCTTCAGCTTCTTCAAGGTTACCTTTGGCTATTCCAAAATAATGTGGAAATGTTTTAGTAAGGGTAAATATCATAAATGTAAATAGAAACCTAATCATGGGTACTGATTGCATCGTCAGCATTGGAAGTGCAAACGTGTAGTGAATATTTAATATCAAAAATCAAATTAATTAACCTTCTCATTTTTTTTTAAAAAAAACTAAGCTATCATATTGATGGTAGAAATAGGCTTCTACAAAGTTTAATGCCTGCTCTCTGGTCGTATTACCGTAGTGTGAACACACTACACATGACGTTCTCATTGGATAATTAAAGTGACATGACGTGGCATACGGCTAAGTACGGTGACCCATACTCAGAATTTGTTCTCTGCATTTAACCCATCCAAAGTGCACACACACAGCAGTGAACACACACACACCGTGAACACACACCCGGAGCAGTGGGCAGCCATTTATGCTGCGGCGCCCGGGGAACAGTTGGGGGGTTTGGTGCCTTGCTCAAGGGCACCTCAATTGTGGCCGGCCCGAGACTCCGGCCACGACTGAGTGAAAACTCAGTAAGAAAACTGAGTAAGAAAAACAATTCAAATGGATTCATTATCAATTTACACCCAAATTAACTCGCGTGCTGATTGCAACAAGAAATAAACAAAAGCAGTTTGTTCATAAATAACCAATGCCTTGTTCAATATATAGCCAACAAGCACTTACAGGACAATTATTGAAGAGGCAGGGTTTTAAAGGTTTGAGCTAAAGTACAGACAGGTTTTCCATTATCTCAACACTGCCTGCAGTGCGTCTGTGGGCTGTGTGTTGATCTTGTCTCTTGTTGCTCTCAGCTGTCACACTTGGAGAGATCAGCTGTTCAATTTATTTATTGCAGGACTGAAGAGCTCCCCACAGCCATGACCTGTGGCTATTTACTTCTGATTGATAGTGACCCTAACAAATAGTGCGCTTGCCCAAGGGAAGGAACTGTGTCTCTGGTTAAGCTACCCCGTCCTCCTCCTCCTTTTTTTTTCAATCACATTCAAGATCTACTACTACTATTACAACACACACACACACACACACACACACACACACACACACACACACACACACACACACACACACACACACACACACACACACACACACATGCATTGAAAGACCTCACTCTCTCTTTCTTCACATGACTGAAAGCTGGCTTTGTGATGGCATCTGGTGAGACAGCAGTAAGCTTATTGCCTCATTCTGACACAAACAGCATCACTGCTCACTCCAACATGAAGTGCCATGATAAAGAGTATGCTTACAACATTTGTGCACACAAATATACCCACAAGCTATAAGAGCACTTGAGTTCCTGTGAGAGAGACTTGTAGGCCCAATGATATATGAGTAGTCTAGTGATCAGCCCTTGGGACAAATTTGTCCAGGCCCCAAAACAGCCAGAAGCACATCACTCATGTCCCAGCATGCAACTGCTTTCCCACAGAGCCTGTGTTCTCCTTATCCTCCTCATTAATAAGTTATTAACGCACACAGAGCCAACACATAATTACACACAAGAAGTGCTTTATAAAAAGCACAACAAATTCACTACTGGTAGTCTATTTTTATTTCATGCATACTCTGAAGTTATTGTGGATTGCAGGCAAAAATGGCCTGATATTAATTTGCCCTTCACTGTAAATCTTTCTAATTACTGAAAATGTAAATAGCTGTGATGATGAAATGCCCAAAAGGCTTTGTTTACTGACTGCACAGATTTTCATGTAATGAAAACAGAGGGGGACCTATTTACAGCAACATTTATAAATAACCACCGAGATAAATGTGATAAATACATTAGTCATCTATGCTAACGAGAAATGCATATATCATCATTTTGGCAACATTTGAGCCTTTTCATGCACATCACTATCATTTTCTGCACCATTAAACCTGAAAATAAATGAACACTTTTGTCCATTGCCAAAGTGTTTCCCATCTGTCTCACTAACAAATCCTATTCCACTGGGAACTACTTTTATACAATGCGCATAGTAGATATGATAATAGAAAAGAAAGTGAAACGTTATCTGACGCTCTGGGTTAAGGGTCGTTTAAGCAGAATATCATTCGCTGACATTACAATCGTGCACTGTATCGTTTCGCAGAAGGCAAATAGAATTCAGGACTTCATGCGTTTTCTGTGATCCGATAGCTATCCGATACACCTGGTAAAAAGACCAGGTGTAAATGCCCTCCGAAACGGTTTCGAGACGGATATAAATCCGATCGCTCAAACCCCTTCAGGAGGTGGTCTGGGACGCATTTCAGATGAAACTGGACAGGTGTAAATGAATATGGTTGTCGAAGCCACATACGTCAGCGCTATACTCCTCCCAAATGGAAGTACGTCACTCACAGTTGACTCGCGAGTCGTGCATCGCGCCAGAAACAAATATGTTTTCCCACCAGCGCTGGCTCCGATCTTTCACCCAGGCGTTTCGTTGGGTCTTAAAATGCACTGCAGCGAAAATGCAGCAAACAGTAAATGCTGTTTTTTGTAGCAACCGCATACACCAAAGTGTGTTCCATTTCAATTACCCCGGAAATGAGGTAAAATATATTAGCATTTTGGGCGGGAGTAGAAAGATCGGATCGATATCCGATTCGCTGAGACGCATTTATGTGGCCTAATGTAAATGGAACAGTTTTAACAAATCAGATAGCTATCGGATCAGAGACAACACATGACGTGACCAGGTGTAAAAAGGTCCATAGAGGTATACCATCAAGTGTTACAAAACCAAGACCAGCAGTTGTTTCAGAAACCAGTGCTAGCATCGAGTGCTACAAACAGCTGGTTTCAGCTGCAAATCTCTGTGTTGTTTTTTTTTGTAGATCCCTTGACATGTAACTGTTTTACAACCTTTATTCTGGAAACTGTTTGTCTGAGTGCTTAATAAATATACTATACATCTTTACTTGCCGCGTGTGACTGAAGATTTTCCTTATCATGGATGCAGCAAGTCTTCCTGAATTGCCTCATGTGTTAGCAGTTAACATTCATCAATGCTACCCAAACCCAGATCACTAACTAAATTCCACAGCTCCCATCTCCCAATTCTCATAGCCAGGCTCGAGCAACCAGAAAAGTCTAATAGATCTCCGCTACAATGCTCCCAATACCTGTCCAGTCAACAGTGATCCTCTAAATCTGCCACGGTGGCATAGTTCAACAATCTGTTGAAGAACAACACACTCAGCTTCACCTTCCTGTCTAACTTACTGCTGTAACCCAGCTATCACAACCTCTACTCACTCCATCACATTATTTTAGTGCATCTTTGCTCACACACCCGAGGGCAAGGACATTAGCTTCTTGCTGTTTTTCAGGGGAGACGAATCACAGCTGACTATGCTGTCGAATTGAGAATGCTATACATTAGCAGCAGATGTATGAATGAATTGCAATACAATTTTGATTCAGCATGCAGAGTTGACCAAACATTACCAGACTTAATCATCAACCTCTTCATCAGCTCTGGTAATCTGTGCTTGTGAGGGTCATTAACTGCCAAGGACGTCATTGTCCTTCTTGGCCTCCAATGGCTACAACAAAACCCCTACAGATCATGCTCACAAAAGAAGGTTAGATTAACCACTGGTGACCATTCTGTCAAGCCATTTCTCAGTCCAATCAGCTATTATATGGAAAGTATATGGGATAAGGAGGTGTTTAACAAAAACAAGGTTAACCTCCATTTATCCCTTTTCAGCCATTGAGCATATGGTGTACAGTAGGTCTCAGAAGCGCCGAGACACGGATTCATTTGTCCATTTACATCATCTACATCAGTAGACTATTCGTTCATTCAGAAAAATCGGGGTGATCACAGATCATGCAGCAATCATTGAGGACTGAATAAAGTCACAATTAAATATCGTTATCCTTTGTCCTTTGTCCCAGAAATGCTTGACCAACGTAAGAAGTTGCATATATTTACAAAACTCAATCTATGGGCTTTCTATCACCCCGTCTGTCTCTCCTCCAAGCATTAAAAAGATGAGGAAAAATAAAAATTTCATGTGTCTATTTTAGGATATATCCTCAGTATGCTCAGGATCCTCAGGCCCCAGGCCCCCATTCACACCTGACATTAACAGGCATTCTGGGTGATCCAATGATAAAAGGTCAGTGCTACAGTAAGTGCAGGTGGTGAAATGTGTCTCAAATGTGTCTCATGTGTGGGACTCATATAAACAGTTCATATCTGTAGTACATCTTAAACAACATAAACTACATAAATCATTGTGAGAATATGTGGAAGTCAAAGTTACAGTAACTGTAACTTGGCATAACATCAGGGTCTAAAAAAATGTCTCATCTTTTGTTCCGGTTCTCATGTTTTATTAACAGACCATACGATTAAAATATTTAAATTTGCCCATAAAAATGGATAGATTACGAGTCTCAGAGCACGGTTCTCCATAACAAAACCAAATAGCCTTCTAGGTCAGGAATCACTGGTATTCCCAATATTGAGAGGAACTTCCCTTCTTACTGTCATAGATGCCCAGGCTGAACTGCCAGTGGGTTTAGTCTCACGGGACAGTGAAATATTAGAGGGTAGCAATGCAGAAGTCTAGAATTAAGTCTAATACAGACTTTGCATGCTGTCAGGAGGTATTCTGGAATTCCAGACACTTCCAGAAATGACACAATAAACCACTACTGTTTCCATAATATTTACATTGCACATAAGTATACGTTTTCTGTTTACACTGCACGCTTTTTCTTGCAAATCTAAGTCTTTTTATTTGTTTCCCCGTTTCCACTTCCCTCCTTCTTGCACTATTTGTAATTTGTTTTTTTTGTCTTTCTATATATGTATGCATATATATTTATGGAAATAAAAAGCACACATACATACAATAATACAATAATCTCTTGAATCCTGACCAAATTTGTTAAGAGAATTAGAGAAAATCACCGGATTTATTTTTAAGCATTTAATTAACTTATATACTGTAAATACTGTGATATTTGACTACATTTTTGCTAGGGATCATCAAATCATAATGATGAATGATCACCATTGAGGAAGTCAGGTGGTATCTTTAACTGTGTGAAATGTTAAATGGACACCAGGCAGCCACAGCTGCCCGCATGCTCAGCATCACAACATCCACATTGGCTATTCATAATTCATTATAATTTTCATTCCATAGCACGATCGTGTTATTAAATATACATTATGCACAGTAGGACAGGCGAACTGAGAGTGAGACACACCCAGTAAAGTTTGAAAACCGGCTTGAAGCGGTGACAGAAATGGAGGAAGGAGAAAGAGAGATATGATGATAATGATGTTGTGTTGTGTATGGAGGCTGCAGGGAATGAATAATTTAAAGCTAATCTGACTACACACATGTACATGTCAAAAGCCGAAAAAAAAAAAAAAACACGACAGTAACTATTTCTGAAAACACAAACACACGGAAAGTGTGGAAAAGTGCAAAAAGTTCCCAAAAACACAAACAGTTAGTTTTTCCACTTGTCAGGACTCAGCCCGGACTTTTGGCCACGTGCCTTTGTTTACCTTCCTCGTCACGTGTCTGCCCCGCCTTCGTCTGCTCCTCCCTGTCTCCACACCTGATCCTAATCGTGTCTTTTGTATTTAAGTGAGCCACGTTGAAGAATGCGGCACGGAATCATTAGTTACGTTAACCCTTAGTTACGTTTAGTCCCTGTTAAGTGTCGTCATTTGTATTGTTTTAGTTATCGTCTTTTACTGTTTGTCTTTTTTATTTATTAAATCCCTTTCATATGAAGCTGTCCTGCATACGGGTCTGTCTCCTTCCATCCTGGTTGTGACACCACTCAAAATGTTGGAGATAAATCTCAGTGTTAGATTAAACCATCTAATGCCTCCTAGTTGCTGGATCTAAATTCAACACTACTATAAACTCATGTAGCCATGAATGAGCAACTTCTCATTTATTGTTGATTTATTTATTGATACACACGATACAAATTGACAGACAAAACCTCACCAAACATGAACTTCGGAAAGCAGAAACTTTTCATATCAAGCTTATCGATGCGTATGAATAGAAGTCATTGGAGCATAAAGTGCAGTCTTAAAGGCATACGATCGAGGTGCATGTTTCTGGTATAAAAGTGATCCATGTACAGTATGTTATTAATAACTTAATACCTTAAGGAGTGTGATGTTTCTTGGCAACAGATTTCATGTTCAGATTTTAGATTAATTTCGTAAGTTGCCATAAAAAACAATCATGAGTTCAGATTGATTATAGGGGAAAAAAAAAACATGCTGGAGGTCTATAACGAATAATGAGTCACAAGCCATACTGCAGTCATGAACAATGAGTGTATTTTCTGTGGTATAAACACTAGGGGTAAATATCATTTTCCCCCATTGCACATATTAGTACCAAATACTGTATGGCTGCCGACATTACAAGCAAAAGGTGTTCTTTAAAAGGTCAGACATCAAGTTTCTCTGAAGAACACATCACAGCTTGTGTTTAAAGCTATCGCTACATATTGCAAAGGAGCTTTATTTAGAGCATTTTGTTCATAATAGCCGTTTAAAGCTTTATTTATGTCTGTGTACGTATAGTTATTAGTTCTGTCTTCTCTCCTGCTTCTGCCGTAAGGAGGCTGTAAAAGACTAATGATGTTTAATTGGTTCACAATTTGCTCCATTTCTACAGCAAGTTGCAATGATTTGCATGGAATGTGGGAGCCACATTCATTTGCACCCTGTCAAAGTGTGTAAGAGTGTCAGAGTGTGCGTGTGTGTGTGTGTGTGTGTGTGTGTGTGTGTGTGTGTGTGTGTGTGTGTGTGTGTGTGTGTGTGTGAGTGTGAGAGAGAGAAGAGAGTCCAGGGAATGTTTTCACATATCCACGGTAGTTTGTGAAACCCCACTGGACGTCAGCCAGGAATAATGGAAAACTAGATTTGAACTGAGATTTTTTTTTTGCCTAGTACATACTATCTACAGCATCTCTATTATAAAAAGAAACCCAATTCTATAATATTTTACCATCATATGAGCAATTCACCACCATAGCAACTCCTCATAAATTCCTGAAAAACTCTTCTGTAGTTACATCCACGTCCTGTTTGGACTATATAAACCTTTATTTTATCGAGTTTTGAGTTTATTGGTATTTCTATGAAACTTATCTTGGTTTTCTGGGTTCTTTCTTTAATTCTTTGGTTTTGGTAACCCTGTATCTACAGTATAATCTTGCTTGCTCTGGTTACTCGGGTATTGAGCTCTACTTTGGAATTTGAAGTGCTTTTCGTTTATGACCTTTTAGAATTTTTGTTAAAGCTTTTTGCAAATGCATCCATGTTCACCTTGAGTACATACTGAGTCGATGTAACAATCATGACAGTGTGCCTAAAGATGTTTGGTTTTTAGCTTGCTAGTTACATAGACTTGCCTAACGTAGTGATCGTTGATCATGTTGTTGGTTATGGTTATGTTTCCATAGCAACATTATTAGATAGCGTGGCTTTTAAGAACCAGGTGTGCAGAACAGTCATGATTTTTCTTTTTTTTTTATTTTCTTTTTTATTTTCAATAATGATATACGATTCAAGATCACTTGCAGATGTTACGGTGAATTTTTAGTGGTAGAAATATCCAGCTTAAATTTAGCTGAACAGTTTTGAATCGTCGTGACAGACACTGAATGCTAATCCAAAAAAACCCACAATGATGCAATAAGAAAATGTGATTAAGAGTCAAGTCAAGAATCACAATTAAGACTCTATTTATCAGATGCTGTGACTGACGTTTATCTCAAGCGATAAGACTAGAGTAGCATTGAGCAGCTGATGTGCGTTATTCTCATATATCAACCTGATATTCCATTGTAAATAGTGATATGATATTATCTATTTTTTTTATTACATATAAAAAATAAATGCAAATGAATATAATGAAGAGCAATTACTTTTAGACAACTGGTGGGTTGGTGTCTCGGGTACTTCCTTTAAATAACCATTCAAGGAAGCAGAAGGTGTGTTCCAATCAGCATCCCAAGTCAGTAGTCAAGGCACTGATCGGGTTTAAGGTCTCTTTCTCTCGCATGTACAGTATTAAATCCTATATATATAGTAACTTGTGACTACAGAGGGGTAAACAAAGACACAGGGATAACTCCAGGCAGTTCTGAGCACAGACGATGCAGTACCCAAGGAGCTTTTGGGGTGCATCAGTTTCAGGGAGCGTCATCTTCACTGTCCTAAACGGACGAGTTTCATTAAGAAACTCAGATCAGTCCTTTTGCCAACCTAAGCTCTCACCTCTCTATACACCACACCCTAAGGTACTCTCCCTGCTTCTCCTGGAAAGAGATCTCTTCGCCATGCTGATTCACCCGCTGTTTTGACGCACTTCTGCCTCCCCACCCTGCATCCATGTGCACCTCTGCTTTTCTCATCTGCTGCCCTTTCAGACCACGGGCGCTAGACTTCAGCATCACTATACATCACTCTATATAATATATAGTAATTAACAGTGGATAAACAATTAACACAGATTCATATAAATGTCATAGTTTATAGAATAGAACAACCACAAGACACTATATATTAGTAAAACTGTTGAAATATTATAGCAAAATATATAATAAAAATAATTACTGTAATGGAATACACAGTGCATAGAATTATCATGAAGTACCACTGGAACACCTATTTCTAATAAATACAATGGATTTGAATATTTAGAAAGAGAAACAGCACCGAAGCAAAGAAGCTGTCAGTGAAATGATTGTATCTGGTCATGTATGTCCACTGTGAGAATCCGCTTGTGTAGCTGTAGGTTTATGGGACCCTGCATGTCCGAATGCTAATGCGTCCGGATGCTAATGGGTGGCAATTTAATAGAGACGTTAAGCACCTGACCAAGGTTAGAAAGCGATACGAGCTGAAGAACGAGTGTGTTTCTGTAGGCGGGGTGGGGTGAGGTGCGGTATTTTCCACCATTTGTATGTTCTGCTGTAAATCAGAGCAGAAAGGCTGCATAACAAGGAGAATACCAATGACCTCACCATGCAGACAGAGAGGGGTGTAGAATGAACAGTGTCAAGGAGCTCAGTGTGAAGTAAAAGATGAGACAGAAAAAAGGGGGGAAGGGACCTGTGTTTGTTAAGAGACTGGCTGCCATGGTTGGCAAAGCTCGAAGAAGTGTGTGTGTTGTGTGTGTTTGGATGAGAATCGCTGTGTTTTGACAAGGGCTTGGATCAAGGATGAAGTGCTGATAAATCCTGTATGAAAACATTGTGCTTATTATTATTATTATTATTATTATTATTATTATTATTATTATTATTATTATTATTATTATTATTATTATTACTATAACCTTCATTACAGTAAATTGCAAAACGAGCATCGAGACCTGTTCTATATGTTCATTGTTGCTAGCTATAGCATTTTTTATTTATTTTTTTGGAAGGACCACATACTTTTTAACTTTACCTTTTTGTTTTTGTCTGCTGTAGCGTTATCCACACTGAACTTACACGTTTGTGTATGACAGTATACATTAAGCCGGAAGTACTGAGAGAAATGAGTAGAAATGGGCTGAGTAGAAAAGTAGAAACGAATAGAAATGAGCTGAGAGAGTGACAGATGTTGGACTGCTACAGTACAAACATCAACAACTGCATCGATTCTCAACTCCCACATTCCTAATATTAAGCAAATATAATAGTCTTAAAATTAAGATGCCCGATAACGCCTGAGATGCCCGATAACGCCTGAGGCACAGGCTCCCCGTGACCCGAGGTAGTTTGGATAAGCGGTAGAAAATGAGAGAGAGTGAGAGTAAATAAACAAACAAACAAACAAACAAACAAACAAACAAATAAATAAATAAATAAATAAGACACTATTTCTGAATTAAGTAATAATTGTGTATTGATAAAAAATGGAGATCTTATTATAAAAAGGATACAAATAAACCTGTAGCCTAGATGAAATCTCACTCCACCGTTATAACAGCAAACATGTCTCTGCATGCATTTCTACACTGAGCTGTTGTATTTATGCTTTTTTGTATATATACTGTTGTATTTATGCTTTTTTTGTATATATACTGTTGTATTTATGCTTTTTTGTATATATACTGTTGTATTTATGCTTTTTTTTGTATATATACTGTTGTATTTATGCTTTTTTTTGTATATACATTGTTGTATAAACTGCACTTGCTGGGGGCACAAAATCAGATCAGGCATTGCAAAATCTTTAGGGTTTTATGTTGCGTGTGTGTGTGTGTGTGTGTGTGTGTGTGTGTGTGTGTGTGTGTGTGTGTGTGTGTGTGTGTGTGTGTGTGTGTGTGTGTTTGTGTGTGTGTGTGTGTGTGTGTGTGTGTGTGTGTGTGTGTGTGTGTAATTTAATGTAAAAACAACCAAAAAAAAAAAGGCCTTTAGAATAAGAGAGAAAAAGTGTATGAAGTACTTTGTGCTGTCTTTTTGGACCGCTTTTGCCCTTGAAACTTATCAGTATGATTCCCGAGCACTCTGATTATATTCCCAGGCATAAATTCACTTCTGATTCAATCTTGATTGTGCGCAGCCCATTAATAAGGCTAATGTATTAACAATGTCACGCATCAGACATTTTCGCATCACTAAATTGTTTGGATGCATTCTGATAGTGATATAGTAATGCTATGATATTAATACTTCAGGTCAATGAACTGTTTATACACCTGTAATAACTATATATTATATTGTTTGGTCTCATCAGGGGCTTGGTTACTGCTGGTTATTTCAAATATAGCTATATAAGAAATAACAATTATTGTGATATTCTGTTTAATGTGTGTGCTGGTGAAGCAGGATGCAAGTGCAAAAATAAATAAATAAATAGATAAATAGATAAATAAATAAATAGATAGATAGATAGATAGATAGATAGATAGATAGATAGATAGATAGATAGATAGATAGATAGATAGATAGATAGATAAATAAATAAATAAACGGTGTAGTTTATGAAGGGCAAAGCACGAGTCAGTTATACAGCACAGACACTATAAAAATTGGTATTGTACAAAGCAGACACTGGAGTCCCTGCAAATAAACACACTCTTTCTAAGGTTATACATCATGCAAGTATTCCATAACTTATACCAGTGTTTCACCCAAACACCAGTACAGGCAGCATCAAGGTTTTAGTCTCAGGAAGAAGATGGAGAGGGATATTAAGGTCGATGAGAATTCTCCGGCCGAAAGGAGATCAGTTCAGCTGCAGTATTCTTGCATCTACGTGGTGGGTTCACACTTCACTTCATTGTTTGATTCTTAGGACCTTATTTTGTTCACAGCCACAAAATCTAGTGGAAAGCATGCAGGTTATAATAACAGCAAATCTGGGCAGGGGCAGTGACTCAAAATCAAAGCACATGATCAGTATAAACAGAAGATAAGCAGTCAGTGACGTGACGTATTTTTTTTGTGGCGTCAACAGATTCACAATGTCTTCCACAAAGGCAGGAGGTGAAGGAACACCATGAGTGATCAGGCAGCGATGACATAAATATAAATGTCATTTGCAAAATGATTCATTACTCAATTGAAACATGTTTGTTCATCTCTCTGTTTTCTTTATTTATGCGGGTAAATACAAATAACTATCTAGCAAACTTTAAATTACACATCATCTTGGACTCTAGTAATTTGCCAATTTTCTTCTTCTTCTACTTTAAGCTTTTCCTGTTAGGGGTCACCACAGCAAACTATCTGTTTCCACCTATCTCTATTCTCGGTATCCGCTACTCTCACAACAATTACCTTCATGTCCTCATTTAACACATCCATCTATCTCCTCTTGACCTCTTACCTGGCAGCTCAATATATCTCCAACATCCTTCTACCAATATAACCATCTCCCTCCTCTGTCCATGTCCAAACCATCTCAATCTAGCCTCACTGTCCTTGTCCCCAAAACCTGAGCTGTCCCTCTGATGTGCTCGTTCCTAATCCTGTCCATCCTCGTCACTCCTAAACACAACCTCAACATCCTCATCTCTGCTACCTCCAGCTCCGCCTCATATCTTTTCCTCACTGCTACAGTCTCTAACCCATACAGCAGAGCTTCTCTCACTACTGTCTTCTTCACCTTTCCTTTGTAAATTGCCAATATATGATGGATATATATGGCCATGTAATGTTCTGTGTTTATATTTATATAATTCTACATTGAGGGTGTAAAATATTCGGATATAATTTATCTCTGTTAGACTTTTTTAAAATATACAGCGCTGCATATATAGGGTTAATTAAGCACATGGCTTACATCCTTGTTATCTCAAAGCTTACAAAATAGCATTTGATTCAGCACATTTCTGGATTTCTAGACAAAAAGAAAGAACGAATTTAATCCATTAAAAACAACATAGTTTGTACTGTTGAGCATTGCAGCAATCTGACTGTGTCCACAAGGTCACGGTCATTGTGATGTGTTTAAAATCGTTGTAGTTTGATTTGCCAATGTTTTAGTAAATTTGTTGTACTCTTCTGTACAACAGTTTAAAAGATTCTTGACCAAACACAGTATAGATACTGCGTGTTTATTTGCGTTGATACTTTATGTTTTTTTTTTACATTTCAAAATTCTACAACTTACTTTATTTCCAATTTTAATTGGAAAGAAATCGAAAGATTTTAAATAAGATCTCCATTTTTTATCAATACACAATTATTACTTAATTCAGAAATAGTGTCTTATTTATTTATTTATTTATTTATTTGTTTGTTTGTTTGTTTGTTTATTTACTCTCACTCTCTCTCATTTTCTACCGCTTATCCAAACTACCTCGGGTCACGGGGAGCCTGTGCCTCAGGCGTTATCGGGCATCTCAGGCGTTATCGGGCATCAAGGCAGGATACACCCTGATGGAGTTATTTATTTATTTGTTTGTTTGTTTGTTTGTTTGTTTAATAAATATTGTGGTTTTTCTACGAATTGTGACAGTGAGTTTAATACTGTCTGTCATGCAACAACAACAACAACAAAAAAAAGAAATTAGAAATAAGAGAAGGAGAAGTCTTTATTTTATCACATACTGTATACATTATAGTTAATGTGATATTCTGTTCTGTGCATATCCCAGTTTAGGGAGATTGATACAGAGCACAGGATCAGCCGTGATGCACCGGCCCTGGAGCAGAGAGGGTTAAGGGCCTCGCTCAAGGGCCAAACAGCTGGATTTTGGTGGTGCTGCAGCTTGAACCCTGACTTTCCGGTCAACACTCCAGATCCCAGAATTAAGTTCATCACACGTAAGTCACTGAGGTCATTTTCACCAAAATTCACCACAACTCCACAAAGGTCTGAATGCTGCTAAAGCCTGTAACCCTGATGCCTGAATGCCGATATGATATTTCAGTATTAAATCTTGAGTACGCATGCTTAAATCAATTCTGAATATTCTCTCTCTCTCTCTCTCTTTGTCTAGCGCTCTATAATTGCTGTGAGCTGTCAGAGATAAAATGATAGTGTGATGGGTTATTCTGCATGATTTCACTGTTTTCTTTTCGTTCTGTTGCTCTTCTAATCCACAATCGCACAGCGGCTTTGTGTGCAAATGTGCAGTTAGTTTGTAGAAATGCGTGCATAATTCCCCGTAATATGAATATCCGATGCTTTCATGCACCAGGAACTTCAGGATTCTCTCTCATGTTGTGAAAAAAAAATGAAACGTGTCTGGTTGAAGTTTGAAAGTGCGAGTCATTAGAATATAGACATGGGTTTGAGGAAAGATGGGAAGGAATCCCTCCGATTTGTTCAGTTTTCCCTGCTGAACAGGATTGAGTCTTTTTCAGCTTGAGTAAAAGGTCTCTAGCTGCCAAAACTCAGGCTCAGCAAATCAAACTGGTAGAATATCATCCATAGCTGGAATATTCAGGAATTGAATGAAATGAAAAGTAAATCAAAAATAAAAATAGAATATTTAAAATGATTCTAATTCAAATTCAATTGTATTTGTGTGGCGCTTTTAACAACGGACATTGTCTCAAAGCAGCTTTACAGAACATAGGAAACATCATACAGAACGATTCATACTGTATTATACAAAAGTTCCAGGTTAATATTAGTATTATATTTAAATGTGTTTGTAATTAATGAGCAAACCTGAGGTGACTGAGGCGACTGTGGCGAGGAAAAAGTCCGTTAGATGGAATAGGAAGAAACCTTGAGAGGAACCAGACTCAAAGGTGAACCTATTTAGGTGACACTGAAAGGTGTGATTAATAATAATATACAGTCTGACAATTGTGTATTGATGAGGTTGTTGTCCTCAAAGACCACATGTAGTTGGCATCTCCTCTTGACTGTCATGAAGAGGAATTAATCTGGAGCTGGTACAACCTCGTAATGCCTCAGGATTCTCACATCTCACTGGAGGTCCTGAATAATTCTCAGTTCCAGCATCATAACCCTCGGCTAAACTGATCCAGTTTCCCCAAACTAACTTCCTTACTGCTGCTAAACAGTCTAAATTAGTGGAGCACAGATGCTTGAGGCTTGTTGTACTTTTTCCCCCACTTTTTTTTAATTTTATTTTTACTTCCTTTGGTGTTAGATACTTTTGTACAGAAAATATGCCAAAGGTTAGATAGCTGACCGAGTGTGAGTGTGTAAATAATCATGATATTCATACTACTTTGTTTTAAATACGTCAAAATGCTCATTTTAATTTGAAAGATTTTCAATGTGGTGTGTGCATACATACATAGATGTGTGTGTGTGTGTGTGTGTGTGTGTGTGTGTGTGTGTGTGTGTGTGTGTGTGTGTGTGTGTGTTTTTGTTGTATGTGTATGTATAGATGAGGATGGAAATGGTTTTTGACCGTCATTTTGGCCGAGTTAAAAATGATAATTTTATATTATAATTCCTAATTCCACAATATTATAATTCTTAATTCCAGATTATTATCTTTTGACTAAATTGATCCATAAAAGTGAGATTTTCTCCAACTCATTTCCTGTCGCTGAACAACTCGTTTGTAATACGGCATTCCTTAACACTTTTTATGTCACTTACATTTTGACTGCCTTCGGTTGTTAGATTGATCTTATTACAATTACACATCAAAACAATAATCGTTTAAATTCATCTGAAATTTTCCAACGTTAATCATCATGTGTGGGAGACGAATGCAAAACCTCCAGCATCGCCGGCACTGTCTTTTATGAAAAGCCGACATTCTATCAAATATTACCTAAATATTTGCATATTAAATTCAATCCTTTGCTCATTTTCTTTTTTATCTTGCTATCCATCATGACTATTATTTCTTATTTAAATCAATCTTGTGATTCGTATATACCAGGGGTCGGCAACTCGGGGCTCCAGAGCCGCAAGTGGCTCTTTCATCCCTCTGCTGCGGCTCCCTGTAGATTTGGAAAATAAAATTTTAATTCAAATTTATTTTATTTTAGTTAGTTAGTTTAAAATAAAAAGTAATTCTAAATTCTAAGATTATGATGCTCTTGTAACATTAAAATAAACCGTGTTTAATTTTTGTCGCTCAAAATATGCGTCATAACTGCCGACTTGTGAAATCCGACGCAGACACATTTTTGGTTTGCTGCAGCCGGCAAGTTAAAAATTTTGTGCAGGGCTGTCAGGTGTCACGCATTGAAAGTGATATTCACGCATTTGGGTGCGTGTTTCTCACGCCACACATCGTATTTCTCATGCAGAAAAACTTTTTGACTATTTATCATATATTTAATAAGCTGCAGCGCCCAAAATGTATCAGTCCGCACCGCTGTCTGGAACCGCGCAGGAATCAAGCGCATCTCCCCTGAAGTTATTAGTCAAGCCTGACTCTCATCAGCCAATCAAAAAAGAGGCTACACAATAGCCAATCAGAAAATAGCAATATCCGGGAAAGATTTAACCCAACAACCAATGAAAAAAACAGTTTTTTCTACACTTTCCAAAAAGGTAAAAAACGATATATACAGTGTTATCTTCATTTTAGATGTCAAATGGGTTTTGTGGCTCCCTGTGTTTTTTTTTTCTGTGGGAAACGGGTCCTAATGGCTCTTTGAGTGTTTAAGGTTGCCGACCCCTGGTATATACTGTAGCTTCAAGCGTATAATGTCGTTATAGCGATCACAGTGAAAATCCAATGATTATTTTAAAACTTCTGTAATCCATGCATCTTAAACCAGACATTTGATTCAAATAGTGTTTAAGAAGACGTAGATTAAAAGAATAATCAATAAGAAGAACACATCTGCAGTTATTTGAAACCTGTATTGAAAAATAATGATAGCATGTACAGTAAGTGTTGAGGAATCGGTGAACCAACAAATGAATCGATGATTCACTGAATCAATGAATCAACACATCTGCCTTACACAGTTGGCAGCTGTATGTGGGGGGAGTGGAAAGAGGAAGGGGCTGTAAGGTATTTATTCTGCAGTTATTTAAAACATTTAGCTGAAATAACAATAATATATAAATTGTAATGGAGGAATGAATCAATGAATCAATCAGTGAACACAGCTGTCTAACAAAGATGTATCTGGTTAGCCAAATGAGCTGGTTCCTTCTATGAGAAGTGAGAATATACTGTAAATGTAGCCATGTACTAATTCCTTTAGAAGAACCTTTAAGAGCTAAGGTTATTATTGGATAGCTGAAGAGATGTACATACGGTGTCAGTTAACGCAAGGTAAAAAACGGACCCAACTGCAGGATAGCTAAAATAAACGGGGATTTATTAACAAAACAAAACACGAAACAGGACAAAGACAAAACCAGACATGAAGACAATAGGATTCTGCGCTGCACAAGGCAACGCGGCTTAATAATAAAGACACATAAGGGACAGGTGTGCAGAGGCGGGGAGAAAAAGACAAGGGCGGGGCAGACACCGGTCCACGTGTCTGCCCCGCCCTTGTCTTTTTCTCCCCGCCTCTGCACACCAAACATAAACAAAAAGGCAGAGTCCTGACACACGGTTAGATATGTGTAGAATGCTTAGAGCTGTGCTGCCATATTGATCGATCCAGACTCCCAGGTGACCTGTTGAGTTTAGACTAGACTTACGGCGTTAAAGCCCTAGATGGAGCTTACTCTCAGCTCCTTAGATGGAGTTCATCTGAGGTCATCAAACACTCAGATAGGCTCTGGTTAAATACAGTACATCTGTATGTCCACTGTAATGTTTGTTGTGTTGGGTGGAGCAATGCCACATGCTGACTGTTGAGAGGATGAAGCAATGGGACAGCCATTATTTTCAACACATAAATAATTCTGAATACAAAGCCAAAAATAAGGCTACCATACTTTAAGTTAATGACAATGCACCTTAGTATAGTAAATAAGCATTGCCTCCATGTCATCTGTAGACCTCGAGCTAATCATGGAGCACCGATGTTTGTTTTCCTGCTGACTGAAATTGTCATCAAACATTTCAATTGGTTTGACCTACAGTACAGTATGTGAGGTATGAACATTTAAATACGTTAGTCACTTTGACCTTGTAGTAGGATTTGTCTTTGGATAAATTTGCTGGTTCTTGCTCCTTCCAATCAGTCTGAGCTTTTCATCAATCTTTTGTATAGAGAAAAGTGCAACGTACCAAAAAACAAAAACAAAACGACTGCCAGTGATCGACCCGGTTAATGGAAAAAGCTTGTATGGAGAATATAATGTGCATGAAATTAGACAGAAACCAAACAAATCACATCTGAACTCAATGAAAATGTTCTATAGTGTTCATAGTGATGATTCCAACAAGAAGGTGATGTGCAGTTCAGGTCCCCGGATGATGAAGTGCGGATCGTTGGACACGTTGGACACAGATTTGCTTATGTACAGGAAGAGGGGCGGGGCTACCAGGTGCTGATGCTGGATGGGAAAATTTAAAATGCCTGACAACGTTCAGGTAGACAAGAGCTCTTACAAATGTCTTTTAGTTTAACCCATGGTTTTTTGTTTTTTTTACAGAAGCATCAAAACTAGACCAGCAAAAAACTGATGATTATTTATTAGGGTTCAATTGTGACCATGTCAGTGATGACTGATGTATGCAAATTACAACTAAAATTGTGATTGAATGTGATTGGTCAGTTGTGGTGTGGGGCACGGTGGCTTAGTGGTTAGAACGTTCGCCTCACATCTCCAGGGTTGGGGGTTCGATTCCCGCGTCCGCCTTGTGTGTGTGGAGTTTGCATGTTCTCCCTGTGCCTCGGGGGTTTCCTCCGTGTACTCCGGTTTCCTCCCCCGGTCCAAAGACATGCATGGTAGGTTGACTGGCATCTCTGGAAAATTGTCCGTAGTGTGTGTGTGTGAGTGAATGAGTGTGTGTGCCCTGTGATGGGTTGGCACTCCGTCCTGGGTGTATACTGTCTTGATGCCCGATGACGCCTGAGATATGCACAGGCTCCCCGTGACCTGAGAAGTTCGCGGTAGAAAATGAATGAATGATTGAATGAATGAATGGTCAGTTGTGGGCATAGAAATGTTTGTATTTTCTTTTCTGTTTATTTGAAATGTGAAAAAAGATTTAAAAAAAAAGTGATTTTTAATCCTACTGCAGACCCACCCGTGGATATACGAGTCTCTGGACATGGGTTAAATGTTTTACATACAGTAGCTTGACATTTCGCCTTCCATTTGTTCCAGCGATGGGCCCATATACGGTCCTTGCGTAAATGCTACCGGCATTGGCCTGCCTGTCACCATCTCATGAGGTGTCAAGTGCGTTGTACGGTTTGTCTGTGAGCACATTTTCATCAGTGCTAATGGTAAAGCCTGTACCCAAGGCTTCAGGCTTGTGCTAGCGCATATCTTTGCAATTTTTCCTTTCAACACACCATTTGCTCTCTCTACTCTTTCTGGACATGGGCATCTAGAACTTGACTATACACTGTAAAACAAACTGAAACCAGATAAAAAGCATGGAGAGATGATCGATTTGACCAATATAATGTGTTCATGACAGGATTGGAAGTCAAGTAACAACCTACAATCTCTCACAAGATGTGTCGTGTGACATCAGGCGTGTTCACTCAAAGCTGTCTTTGATTCACGTGTAAAGCTATCATACAAAGTCATTCAATAGACTCACTCTCACTCACTCATTTTCTACCGCTTATCCGAACTTCTCCGGTCATGGGGAGCCTGTGCCTATCTCAGGCGTCATCGGGCATCGAGGCAGGATACACCCTGGACGAAGTGCCAACCCAACACAGGGCACACACACTCTCATTCACTCACACACACACACTACATGTCTTTGGACCGGGGGAGGAAACCGGAGTACCCGGAGGAAACCCCCGAGGCACGGGGAGAACATGCAAACTCCACACACACAAGGCAGAGGCAGGAATCGAAAACCCAACCCTGGAGGTGTGAGTCGAACGTGCTAACCACTAAGCCACCGTGCCCTGCCATCCCATAGACTCATTCTTTTAAACAGTTTCCATTGCACATTTTCAAAGAAAGTCACGACCATTTTTTTCTTCGACAATTAAGCAAATGAGAATTGCAGATATGAATATTTCTAGATTCTGTTCATCGTTCCTTCAAACCTCTGGCCAGCTGTGTTTCCTCAGACTGCTTCTTTAAGTCAGACTGAGTTTATTTTGCTAATGCTCTGAGCCTTGATTGGCTCGACTCAGCTTCTTATCCTGCCTCAGAAATCTGTCAAGATTATAGAACCTCTGACTCCTCTGGCTAACTTTACATTTTTATAGACAGAAGAAAATCGATCCCCTTGTTTGGTTTCTCAAACAAGGCCAGTGTTCTGACAGCCAGGGTTTTAAAACATCACACTAGCCCTTCTAAATGATTCAGAGACACCTTCATCCAGTCATTTCTTAAGCTACTTCAAGAAGTCGAATAAAACATAAAAGCCTGAAGGACTGAAGTGAGCAAGCTGAAAAAAAAAAAAAAAAATTCTAAAACCACTGAGCTAGAAAAGACGAGCTTGGTTGTTTATTAAGATTATTTTTTTTCTACGTTTTTATTCATGTATGGAAGCACAGTTGGTTGGAGTAATTACTGCTGTCTCTGTGTTCATGTTTCCATTTATGCAACATTATTTCCTCCTCGATGGTTTTCCAGAATGTAGTTCAACATGAATGATATTTAAATGATCACGGATGCTTCGGTAAGTGTCTCACCCAAGTTACGCTTAGCTTTATCATGAATAAGACATAAACTCTGGTTGTGATTAAAAGATAACGTGTGGCTCCATATCGTCATATTCCATACCGTGTTTGAGTATTTGTAGTAATTCTACGGCACTAGACACGCTTCTGTTAACGTCGAGGACTGATTTTATTTGGAGCGTTCCCTTAAGAAGGAAAGCGAAGCACGAGTGTGAATATAGATATGAGATAATGAGAGCTACTAAAGCGATCTCTGTGGATTTACAGTGCAAGATACCTTGTGAATTTTCTCTTTATTTTCTAATCAAGATCCGGGTTGCTTTCCCATTGCATGTGTTTTAGGTGCGAATGATACCTTAGCCACTCCCTGTGGTCTTCTCAATGATTGTTTACTGCAGTGTACAGTATCTCTTTTTTTAAATGCACACTCTCGCTGCTTCTGCCTTTGCCTCTTTTACACACTCGATGATAAAGGCGAGTGCTCGGATAATGGCTGCAGGGTGATTGAGTCAGTGGGAACTGATGGAAGAATTTTGCCGTGACTTCATTAATCTGAGCCGGAAACGCGTGTCAGTCGAGCACCTCAGATCCTTGCTTTGGTCTGAGCAACACACACTGTTCATATATTGCTTACACACTTCTCTCGTTTCATGACAGAAAATGGTGCTTTCAGCGATTGAACCGTCAAAATTAAACGAGTGTGAATAAACATTTTAGATTTTACTGCGTATTATTGATTCAGACAACTTTCCAAGCCAGAGGAAGAAGGTCGGTGTGGCAGACTATCAGAAGCGATGACTTATTTGCAGAGCTCTTTTCGTACACCAGCCATTTAATCTCAGCTTCTCGACTAACTATCATTTTAATATTTTAACTACAGATTTTTACAGGTTAAACTTGCTAGTTAGTCCACTTCATGCAGTTATCTAATCAGCCAATCATGTGGCAGCAGCATAACGCCTGCAGTTCAAGAGCTTCGGTTAATGTTCTCCTCAATCTTTAGGATGAAGCGGTCTGTGACTTGTGATTTTGGTGACAGAAAAGCTAGTTTGAGTATTTCATAAATCTATCTATCTATCTATCTATCTATCTATCTATCTATCTATCTATCTATCTATCTATCTATCTATCTATCTATCTATCTATCTATCTATCTATCTATCTATCTATCTACTGTATCTATCGTCTACAAGCATTTATGATCAAATGATTTTTCCTTAAATAAAAATAACTATCACTATTGAATGAATAGTGGAACTGATTCAAATGTATACACACACCATTTACTGTGAGAGTTCAGACTTGAGACTGTTCAGGCTGGATGTATCGCTTCTCTCAACAGAGTAATATCAAATAAATGCCAGGAGCTTTGACTGCACGATTTTATGCATCGTGCACCATGTTATATCGATGTTATATCCATGTTCGTCTTGTACGATGTTGCTACCTCCTGAATAACTCTGTTTGTATTTAAACTAAAGTGTCATTCCTCATTTGCTTTAATCTTTAATGTCAGGTTGGAAGCGAGACAAAGATCGGGGAAGTGACCTCTAAACCCACCATAAACACAGCATGGAAGAAATAGTCATCAGTCTTTGACTCGTGTACAAGTTGCATGTGTGAAGTGGGAAATATAAGGTGAATTGTCGAACCCACTAATCTCTCTAATGAGATATACATAACGGAATACACACATCTACACCAATATACAGTAGAAATAAAACAGATGTTTAACAGATATTCTTCACTGGTTCTTGGTGTTAAGTAGTAATGTTTCCCTCTCTGACATTTCCCTGCTTTCAGCTCATTTATCTCCTCTTCATCTGATGTCCTCGTGCTTGGATTATTTCATCTTTACTCTAAATCGAGAGGCTGAGGGTTGTATAGGGTTTAGACGTGTGTGTGTGTGTGTGTGTGTGTGTGTGTGTGTGTGTGTGTGTGTGTGTGTGTGTGTGTGTGTGTGTGTGTGTATATGAATTTGTGTGTGCTGTATGTGTGCACGTGCATGTGTGTGTTTGTGCGTGGAGGGAATTAAATGTCACTCATAGAGATTGATGTGGACTGTGATAGTGGTTACAGCAAGAGGCACGGAGACGCCTTGGATTACAATATAGACACTGCTACACACGCATGCACACACAGACACTGACACACACACACACACGCTGTCTGAATACATCTTTGAGATTTAAATACCCAAATATATCTCCTCCTGCGTAATCATGCATTAGAGCAGAGAAGCATTTCAGTGTGCTCTGTTCATGTTAACCTGCTGCACAGCTCCTCTTTTCCACACTGCCATTTCTGCATATTGATATAATTAACGTACGAGTTTGGCTCCTAGACGGTGTCAGGGTTCGGCAGAAGAACATATTTAAGACTTGAAGAGCTTTGATGAATCATTGTGTAGCAGTAATTAAAAAGTTGCTGTTCATTTTGGTGACCATTCGTGTGTGTGTATATGTGTGTGTGTGTGTGTGTGTGTGTGTGTGTGTGTGTGTGTGTGTGTGTGTGTGTGTGTGTGTGTGTGTGTGTTGGATCATAGCTTGCAAGTATTAATAACTTTAATACCATTATATGTTGTGCCACACAAGCCTCTGGAAATTTGTCATAATTGTGGGTAAAATAAATAAATGGAAGCATCATTAGGTAGGAAATACACCTCCACTATCCTACAGTAGGAAACTGGTAGCTCATTAGTTAAGGTGTTGGACTACTAGAAAGTGAAAGTGACGTGACATACGGCTAAGTACGGTGACCCATACTCAAAATTCGTTCTCTGCATTTGACCCATCCAAAGTGCACACACACACAGCAGTGAACACACACACACACACCGTGAACACACACCCGGAGCAGTGGGCAGCCATTTATACTGCGGCGCCCGGGGAGCAGTTGGGGGGTTCGGTGCCTTGCTCAAGGGCACCTCAGGCGTGGTATTGCCGGCCCGAGACTCGAACCCACAACCTTAGGATTATGAGTCAGACTCTTTAACCAATATTAAATAGGTAGGTAGGTAGGTAGGTAGGTAGGTAGGTAGGTAGGTAGGTAGGTAGGTAGGTAGGTAGGTAGGCACTTTATGAATCCCCAATGCTGAAACTAACATGCCATACAATACAAAAGATAAAAGATATAGAGATAAAGTGGATACAGTAGATGCAAAAGGTTGTGAGTTTGCACCCAAGGGCCCTCAGTTGCTCAGCTGTATAATTGAGATATATGTACGTCACACTGGATAAGGGAATCTGCCAAATGCCTGGCATTGATAGTATTTTAAGTAGCCATTAATGCAAACTCTTCTTATATAGATTACTGAATAGCTAGTAAAGGCGTATCAATATGGTGTATCGTAGCGTGATGCTAGCATTCTGGCATTATCTAGCAGTAATAGCACGGCCAATACGTAGATGCCATGTACATGAACATGTATACTCTCTCTCTGACATATAGGGTTTTGCACACAACTCATACTTGAACTATTATATTCTAGCTAAAATTTCTTTGTGTGAAATGATGCAGTGTTCAAATGTTACGACTAGATGCTTAGCAACAGACACCCAATAAGAAAGAGTGTACCTCATATGAGAAAACCAGGAATTGGCTAAACTGCAACTGAGGCGGCAAAACAGAAATACAGGTTACGCTGAAAAATACAAGTTACACAGAGGATGGATAGATAGATAGATAGATAGATAGATAGATAGATAGATAGATAGATAGATAGATAGATAGATAGATAGATAGATAGATAGATAGATAGATAGATAGATAGATAGATAGATAGATAGATCAATAAATTCTAATATATATATATATATTTAGTACAGACCAAAAGTTTGGACACACCACCTTTTCAACAGGACAGTGACCCCAAACACACCTCCAGGCTGTGTAAGGGCTATTTGACCATGAAGGAGAGTGATGGGGTGCTGTGCCAGATGACCCGGCCTCCACAGTCACCGGACCTGAACCCGATCGAGATGGTTTGGGGTGAGCTGGACCGCAGAGTGAAGGCAAAAGGGCCAACAAGTGCTAAGCATCTCTGGGAACTCCTTCAAGACTGTTGGAAGACCATTTCAGGTGACGACCTCTTGAAGCTCATCGAGAGAATGCCAAGAGCGTGCAAAGCAGTAATCACAGCAAAAGGTGGCGACTTTGAAGAACCTAGAATATGACATATTTTCAGTCGTTTCACACTTTTTTGTTATGTACGTATATAATTCCACACGTGTTAATTCATAGTTTTGATGCCTTCAGTGTGAATCTACAATTTTCATAGTCATGAAAATAAATAAAACTCTTTGAATGAGAAGGGGTGTCCAAACTTTTGGTCTGTACTGTATATAATGTATATATTATACTGTATATATTTGTTGTTAATCCTGTGTAAAGTATGAGAAGTGAAGAAGAAGCAAAATAACTCAGGATTCTGTTTAGTTGGAGTGTGAGCAGCTCTGGAGTTAGACACAATTACAGAGTAATGTTCACCAGATGGAAAGCAGAATACACAAAGAAGAATTTTTCAGTTTGCAGTGTAGGAAGAAAATCAAGAAATACTTTGGGACCACGGCTGTTCTTTAGTCTTTACTTCTCCCTTTAGGGCTTCTGTACCCTTTTACTTTCTTGATACTTGATATTAAGATATCGGCAGATGGAAGTGTTATTTTTATTTATTTATTTTTATTTTTTTGCCTGATTGATGCAGGAACGATTTCCATTCCGAATCCAAAGTGGTTGATGTCTTGAGGTTGAAAGTCTGTTATAGTAAGCTGGTTATCATGAAGGTGCTTCCGACTCGGTCGCCCACACACCCTACACACCCCACACACTCTGCAAACCTAACATTACAATCAGGAAAGCTTGCCTATTCTATATGCTGAGTGCCAGCTGTGTAGGCTCCATGTGATTTTAATCTTGCTCTGGCTATATTTTCTCTGCTTTTTCACACTCCATACAGAAGAAATCAGCTAGACAAGGTGCTACAATTCATCCGCAATTCTTCTTTCACTTGTCTCTAGCTGGCTGTGGACTCATCCTCTTTTTTTTTTTAATTCTCCTTTAACGCTTTTAGACTGCGGGTTTCTTCTAAATATGCCAGTGTTTTTTCACTTTGCCTACATCCTGGTTATGGCATCTGTGTTGTTTTGTTTATCGGCCAAACTCCAAGTTAACTGACAAAATTCAGAGCTCTATCTGGAAATTATTTAGTTCAGTAAGCTATCAACATCTTAGAGCATGCTGTAAAGTAATGCGCTAATTTATATCCATTATCCATAATATATGCTTTTTAATATGCCTGATCATGTGACATTCAAGTCTGCATTGCAATAAAAGGGGAAAATAAACTGCCAAGGATTTTAATAGAACTGGATGATTTTCACAAGACATTTAAAAATGCCATGAAATGATTTGAATTCTTAATCAACAATTGAATAAATTATTCAGTGCAGGTGATTAGCATTTTTAAACAAATGCCAGTTCATACATTGGTTACCTTTTTATATACATGTATTTTATTATTATTATTATTATTATTATTATTATTATTATTATTATTATTATTATTATTATTATTATTATTATTATATATCCTATTGTTTTTTATTCTTTAACCTAGCAATGAATTAACATAGCTAGCACACCTGTTAGCATGCTAGTGCTAGTTAAGTCCATTTTTTGATAGCAAGCTAGTGGCAAAATTTTAAATTGTAAATAGTTCAATAGTTTTTTTTCAATAGCTTTTCCTTTCCACAGTCACCAGAGGCATGTGCATTGGGGATAAATACAAACACATTTAAATACCTGTAAGCTCCCTCAACACTGTACGCTCCCTCAACACTGTACGCTCCCTCAACACCGTACGCTCCCTCAACACTGTACGCTCCCTCAACACTGTACGCTCCCTCAACACTGTACGCTCCCTCAACACCGTACGCTCCCTCAACACTGTACGCTCGCTCAACACCGTACGCTCCCTCAACACTGTACGCTCCCTCAACACCGTACGCTCCCTCAACACTGTACGCTCCCTCAACGCTCTACGCTCCCTCAACACCGTACGCTCCCTCAACCCTTTAAACTCCCTCAACACTGTACGCTCCCTCAACACCGTACGCTCCCTCAACACTGTACGCTCCCTCAACACCGTACGCTCCCTCAACACTGTACGCTCCCTCAACGCTCTACGCTCCCTCAACACCGTACGCTCCCTCAACCCTTTAAACTCCCTCAACACTGTACGCTCCCTCAACACTGTACGCTCCCTCAACACCGTACGCTCCCTCAACACTGTACGCTCCCTCAACACCGTACGCTCCCTCAACACTGTACGCTCCCTCAACACCGTACGCTCCCTCAACACTGTACGCTCCCTCAACGCTCTACGCTCCCTCAACACCGTACGCTCCCTCAACCCTTTAAACTCCCTCAACACTGTACGCTCCCTCAACGCTCTACGCTCCCTCAACACCGTACGCTCCCTCAACCCTTTAAACTCCCTCAACACTGTACGCTCCCTCAACGCTCTACGCTCCCTCAACACCGTACGCTCCCTCAACCCATTAAACTCCCTCAACACTGTACGCTCCCTCAACGCTCTACGCTCCCTCAACCCTTTAAACTCCCTCAACACTGTACGCTCCCTCAACACTGTACGCTCCCTCAACACTGTACGCTCCCTCAACGCTCTACGCTCCCTCAACACTGTACGCTCCCTCAACACTGTACGCTCCCTCAACGCTCTACGCTCCCTCAACACTGTACGCTCCCTCAACCCTTTAAACTCCCTCAACACTGTACGCTCCCTCAACACCGTACGCTCCCTCAACACTGTACGCTCCCTCAACACCGTACGCTCCCTCAACACTGTACGCTCCCTCAACGCTCTACGCTCCCTCAACACCGTACGCTCCCTCAACCCTTTAAACTCCCTCAACACTGTACGCTCCCTCAACGCTCTACGCTCCCTCAACACCGTACGCTCCCTCAACCCTTTAAACTCCCTCAACACTGTACGCTCCCTCAACGCTCTACGCTCCCTCAACACCGTACGCTCCCTCAACCCTTTAAACTCCCTCAACACTGTACGCTCCCTCAACACCGTACGCTCCCTCAACCCTTTAAACTCCCTCAACACTGTACGCTCCCTCAACACTGTACGCTCCCTCAACACTGTACGCTCCCTCAACGCTCTACGCTCCCTCAACACTGTACGCTCCCTCAACACTGTACGCTCCCTCAACGCTCTACGCTCCCTCAACACTGTACGCTCCCTCAACCCTTTACACTCCCTCAACACTGTACGCTCCCTCAACACCGTACGCTCCCTCAACACCGTACGCTCCCTCAACACTGTACGCTCCCTCAACACTGTACGCTCCCTCAACACTGTACGCTCTCTCAACGCTTTACGCTCCCTCAACACTGTACGCTCTCTCAACACTGTACGCTCCCTCAACACTGTACGCTCCCTCAACCCTTTACGCTCCCTCAACACTGTACGCTCCCTCAACACTGTACACTCCCTCAACACTGTACGTTCTCTCAACACCGTACGCTCCCTCAACACCGTACGCTCCCTCAACGCTCTACGCTCCCTCAACACTGTACACTCCCTCAACACTGTACGCTCCCTCAACCCTTTACACTCCCTCAACACTGTACGCTCCCTCAACACTGTACGCTCCCTCAACACCGTACGCTCCCTCAACCCTTTAAACTCCCTCAACACTGTACGCTCCCTCAACACCGTACGCTCCCTCAACACTGTACGCTCCCTCAACACCGTACGCTCCCTCAACACTGTACGCTCCCTCAACGCTCTACGCTCCCTCAACACCGTACGCTCCCTCAACCCTTTAAACTCCCTCAACACTGTACGCTCCCTCAACACTGTACGCTTCCTCAACACCGTACGCTCCCTCAACACTGTACGCTCCCTCAACACCGTACGCTCCCTCAACACTGTACGCTCCCTCAACACCGTACGTTCCCTCAACACTGTACGCTCCCTCAACGCTCTACGCTCCCTCAACACCGTACGCTCCCTCAACCCTTTAAACTCCCTCAACACTGTATGCTCCCTCAACGCTCTACGCTCCCTCAACACCGTACGCTCCCTCAACCCTTTAAACTCCCTCAACACTGTACGCTCCCTCAACGCTCTACGCTCCCTCAACACCGTACGCTCCCTCAACCCTTTAAACTCCCTCAACACTGTACGCTCCCTCAACGCTCTACGCTCCCTCAACACCGTACGCTCCCTCAACCCTTTAAACTCCCTCAACACTGTACGCTCCCTCAACACCGTACGCTCCCTCAACCCTTTAAACTCCCTCAACACTGTACGCTCCCTCAACACCGTACGCTCCCTCAACCCTTTAAACTCCCTCAACACTGTACGCTCCCTCAACACTGTACGCTCCCTCAACACTGTACGCTCCCTCAACGCTCTACGCTCCCTCAACACTGTACGCTCCCTCAACACTGTACGCTCCCTCAACGCTCTACGCTCCCTCAACACTGTACGCTCCCTCAACCCTTTACACTCCCTCAACACTGTACGCTCCCTCAACACTGTACACTCCCTCAACACTGTACGTTCTCTCAACACCGTACGCTCCCTCAACACCGTACGCTCCCTCAACGCTCTACGCTCCCTCAACACTGTACACTCCCTCAACACTGTACGCTCCCTCAACCCTTTACACTCCCTCAACACTGTACGCTCCCTCAACACTGTACGCTCCCTCAACACCGTACGCTCCCTCAACACCGTACACTCCCTCAACACCGTACGCTCTCTCAACGCTTTACGCTCCCTCAACACTGTACGCTCTCTCAACACTGTACGCTCCCTCAACACTGTACGCTCCCTCAACACTGTACGTTCCCTCAACACTGTACGTTCCCTCAACACTGTACGCTCCCTCAACACTGTACGCTCCCTCAACACCGTACGCTCCCTCAACGCTTTACGCTCCCTCAACGCTTTACGCTCCCTCAACACTGTACGCTCCCTCAACACTGTACGCTCCCTCAACACTGTACTTTCCCTCAACACTGTACGCTCCCTCAACACTGTACGTTCCCTCAACACCGCACGCTCCTTCAACACCGTACGCTCCCTCAACACTGTACGTTCTCTCAACACTGTACGTTCTCTCAACACTGTACGTTCCCTTAACACTGTACGCTCCCTCAACACTGTACACTCCCTCAACACTGTACGTTCTCTCAACACTGTACGTTCTCTCAACACTGTACGTTCCCTTAACACTGTACGCTCCCTCAACACTGTACGTTCTCTCAACACTGTACGCTACCTCAACACTGTACGTTCTCTCAACACTGTACGCTCCCACAACACTGCACGCTCCCTCAACACTGCACGCTCCATCAACACTGTAAGCTCCCTCAACACTGTACGTTCTCTCAACACTGTACGCTCCCTCAACACTGTATGCTCCCTCAACACTGTACGCTCTCTCAACGCTTTATGCTCCCTCAACGCTTTACGCTCCCTCAACACTGTACGTTCCCTCAACACTGTACGCTCCCTCAACACTGTACGTTCCCTCAACACCGTACGTTCCCCCAACACTGTACGCTCCCACAACACTGTACGTTCTCTCAACACTGTACGTTCTCTCAACACTGTACACTCCCTCAACACTGTACGTTCTCTCAACACTGTACGTTCTCTCAACACTGTACGTTCCCTTAACACTGTACGCTACCTCAACACTGTACGTTCTCTCAACACTGTACGCTCCCTCAACACTGTACGCTCCCTCAACACTGTACGCTCTCTCAACACTGTACGCTCTCTCAACACTGTACGCTCCCTCAACACTGTACGCTCCCTCAACACTGTACGTTCTCTTAACACTGTATGTTCTCTCAACACTGTACGTTCTCTCAACACTGTACGCTCCCTCAACACTGTACGCTCCCTCAACACTGTACGCTGCATCAACACCGTACGCTCCCTCAACACTGTATGCTCCCTCAACACTGTATGCTCCCTCAACACTGTACGTTCTCTCAACACTGTACGTTCTCTCAACACTGTACGCTCCCTCAACACTGTATGTTCTCTCAACACTGTATGCTCCCTTAACACTGTACACTGCCTCAACACTGTACGCTACCTCAACACTGTACGCTCCCTCAACACTGTACGTTCCCTCAACACTGTACGCTCCCACAACACTGTACATTCTCTCAACACTGTACACTCCCTCAACACTGTACGCTACCTCAACACTGTACACTGCCTCAACACTGTACACTCCCTCAACACTGTACGCTCCCTCAACACTGTACGTTCCCTCAACACTGTACGCTCCCACAACACTGTACATTCTCTCAACACTGTACGTTCTCTCAACACTGTACGCTCCCTCAACACTGTACGCTCCCTCAACACTGTAATCTCCCTCAACACTGTACGCTCCCTCAACACTGTACGTTCTCTCAACACTGTACGCTACCTCAACACTGTACGCTCCCTCAACACTGTACGTTCCCTCAACACTGTACGCTACCTCAACACTGTACGCTCCCTCAACACTGTAATCTCTCTCAACACTGTACGCTCCCTCAACACTGTACGTTCTCTCAACACTGTACGCTACCTCAACACTGTACGCTCCCTCAACACTGTAATCTCTCTCAACACTGTACATTCCCGCAACACTGTAAGTTCCCTCAACACTGTACGCTCCCTCAACACTGTACACTGCCTCAACACTGTACACTGCCTCAACACTGTACACTACCTCAACACTGTACGCTCCCTCAACACTGTACGTTCCCTCAACACTGTACGCTCCCACAACACTGTACATTCTCTCAACACTGTACGTTCTCTCAACACTGTACGCTCCCTCAACACTGTACGCTCCCTCAACACTGTACGTTCCCTCAACACTGTACGCTCCCACAACACTGTACATTCTCTCAACACTGTACGTTCTCTCAACACTGTACGCTCCCGCAACACTGTAAGTTCCCTCAACACTGTACGTTCCCTCAACACTGTACGCTCCCTCAACACTGTACGTTCTCTCAACACTGTACGCTACCTCAACACTGTACGCTCCCTCAACACTGTACGCTCCCACAACACTGTACATTTTTCTCAACACTGTACGTTCTCTCAACACTGTATGCTACTTCAACACTGTACGCTCCCTCAACACTGTACGTTCTCTCAACACTGTACGCCACCTCAACACTGTACGCTCCCTCAACACTGTAATCTCTCTCAACACTGTACGCTCCCTCAACACTGTACGTTCTCTCAACACTGTACGCTACCTCAACACTGTACGCTCTCTCAACACTGTAATCTCTCTCAACACTGTACATTCCCGCAACACTGTAAGTTCCCTCAACACTGTACGCTCCCTCAACACTGTACACTGCCTCAACACTGTACGCTACCTCAACACTGTACACTGCCTCAACACTGTACACTACCTCAACACTGTAAACTACCTCAACATTGTAAGCTACCTCAACACTGTACTGTACACGACACTGAACAAAATGTTTTTTTTCCAAAAAAAAAGAATCATTAGCTGTGAAATTAATAACAAGCTGTATTTTTTTATATACAGTATAAAATGGGATTAGTGTAATATATAACTATATTATTGTTGTTAAACTATTTTGTTGCAATAAAAAATTAATAGATAAAAAAATTTTGTAGTGGTCAGTTCTCGCTAAATAATTGCATTTACAAGGGCGACTTACTGTACAGCTCTTTTTTTTTATACAACTGATCAATTGTCAGCTTGGTGGGCCTGGAATTCAAACTCACAAACTTCCGATTGGTAGACCAACACCTTCACCGCTAGGCTACTACACCTCGGACTGTAATCTTAGTTGAAAGAATTGCTTTCAGCTTTTCTTGTTCCCACTTCATTTACAGGGTCATGAGACAAAGGGAAGAATCCGATGTCAGAAGTGTGATTCTTTGTGGGACAATTGCGGGATAATTGTGGTCATCTTAGTTACCATAGCGATGCAAGGTTATGGGGACATAATTAGCTTGTGTTTACTAGTTAACTGAAGCTCAGTGGGCATATTATATAAATTTATCGGACATTATTAAATTTCCAAAAACCACAGTAAGGTTTAAGAGTGTAGTCAGTAGAGGGGTTTATTATAATGATTAGTAAATAATGAGGAATTGTTCTCTATAGGAGTGACGAGGATGGACGGGATTATGAACGAGCACATCAGTGGGACAGCTCAGGTTGGCTGTTTTGGGGACAACGATAGAGAGGCTAGATTGCGATGGTTTGGATATGTACAGAGGAGAGAGATGGTTATATTGGTAGAAGGATGTTGGAGATGGAGCTGCCAGGTAAGAGGTCAGGAGGAAGGTCAAAGAGGAGATATATAGATGTGTTTAAAAAAGGACATGAAGGTAATTGGTGTATGCCGAGGATAGAGTTAGGTGGAAACAGATGATTCGCTGTGGAGACCCCTAACGAGAAAAGCCCAAAGTAGAAGAAGAAGTGAATGAGGAAATACTATGATAATATCTAATTCTTTACTGAGAAGCTAGTAAGTAAAAAACAATATTAGTTATGGAACATTACTGTAAAATGGTACCATATGAATCATATGTAAGGGCCTTTTTACACCTGGTCACGTCATGTGTTGTCTCTGATCCGATAGCTATCTGATTTGTTAAAACTGTTCCATTTACATTAGGACACATAAATGCGTCTCGGCGAATCGGATATCAATCCGATCTTTCTACTCCCGCCCAAAATGCAAATATATTTTACCTCATTTCCGGGGTAATTGAAATGGAACACGCTTTGGTGTATGTGGTTGCTACAAAAAACAGCATTTACTGTTTGCTGCATTTTCGCTGGCGGCAGCAGTGCATTTTAAGACCCAACGAGACACCTGGGTGAAAGATCGGAGCAGCGCTGGTGGGAAAACATATTTGTTTCTGGCGCGATGCACGACTCGTGAGTTACTTATGAGTGACGTACATCTGTTTGGGAGGAGTTTAGCGCTGACGTATGTGGCTTGAACAAACACATGCATTTACACCTGTCCAGTTTCATCTGAAATGCATCCCACACCACCTCCTGAAGTGGTTTGAGCGATCGGGTTTATATCCGTCTCGAAACCGTTTCGGAGGGCATTTACACCTGGTCTTTTTACCATCGGATAGCTATCGGATCACAGAAAACGCATGAAGTGACCAGGTGTAAAAAACCCCTAAATTAAACATATGTAAACTTCTTCTAACTTTCATTATACTACATTTTGAAATATTGTGTTTGTTGTGCAGGTTGTTCTGCAATACTCAAAAGTGCTCACACATTTTCTCTGCTTTTTGGACTTTAATTCTAATGTTGACTTAGATTCTGCTTCGTCAGTCTGCTTGTTTTTGCTGTTGACTTTGTGCTTAAGCTACAGCTGGAAACTGGATTGAACTCTGCATTGAATCTGAATCAGTGTGCTCGCTGCTCTGCAGGGACCGGACATGGTGAAGTCAGCTTTTCTCTTCTGTATAGACTGAATATTTATTCTTATACTCTACTGCTCAATATGCAGCAGAACTCAATAAAGCAGTCTATAGAAAGCCTGAGGGAGGAAAAGCCATACACCGTTGCTCTTTCTGTGTGTATATGTGTCTATAGTATGTGTGTGTAATTTACTGTGCTGCCTCAACACGAAATACTGTAGCATACAAAAGTGTGGGCCACTTTACATACAGTCGTGGCTAAAAGTTTTGAGACACAAATATTCATTTTCATGAAGGGTTTTTGTTTTGTCCACCTGCCTCTCGGGGATTGACAACATGTTCTCAATGGGATTACAGTCTGCGGAGTTTCCTGGCCATAAACCCCAAATTTCGATGTTTTGTTCCCCAAGAGACTTAGTTCTCATTTTACCTTATGGTATGATGCTCCATGCTAGAAAATACATTGTACTTCACCAAAATGTTCTTGGATGGTAGATGGAAGAAATTAAGTGCAAATGATTGATTTTTTTCTTTGGGTTTAAGCTTGTTTTCATGGCAAAGAGTGGCTTTGTGATTAATTGCTATTCATCTGATCACTCTTCATAACATTATTGTTTCAGCAGACTTTGAGGAAAATATTATTTGACATTCTAAAAAAAACTTTTGCCCACAGCTGTATGCCAAATTCATATACATAGACAATAAGAGTAATTATATACAGTGATCCCTCATTTATCGCGGGTAATGGGGACCGGAACCCCTCGCGATATGTGAAAATTTGCGAAGTAGGATTGGCCCTAAGTTTGACCTTTTCACTGATGGTCATCATCTTCCTTTTCCTCTTGGGCTCACTAGAGGAATCTTTCGCAGGGGCACGGCGCTTAGGAGGCATCGTAAGGGTTTAACGAAAAGTTCATTTCTAACACAATACGCGAGACACAGTTGACAGCGTGAACGAGAGTGGCGAGATACAACAAGGGAAGAAGCTGGGAGAGGATGCGATGATGCGCAGCCAATCAGCTCAGATCTCGCCCCGGGAACCAATCATGTGCCTTTGTCTGAGTGCCCGTGGGTATGTACAAAGCCTCTGAGAGAGTTTCTCTCTTTCTCTGGCATCCTGGGAAACTGTTTTTATTTTTATTTTTCGATGAATATTTAAAAAAAATCAGCGATGCACTGAGGCCGCGAAACTTGAACTGCGAAGTCGCGAGGGATTACTGTATATTCCTTATTTTAAATCCAGTGTGTTTGCCTATGTTTGTGAGGCACCATGATGCAGAGAAAGAAAGACCTTCACATTTTAATGGCAGTGTTGTGGATGTTAAGTCAGTATCATTGTGTGCTTAGTTAATTTATTCTGACACTGTGTGTGTGTGTGTGTGTGTGTGTGTGTGTGTGTGTGTGTGTGTGTGTGTGTGTGTGTGTATGTGTGTGTGTGTGTGCGTTTCTTCTCCTTTATTCTTCTATCAGTACGTGGCTTTAGTTATTATCTCTAACGCATAAAAATAGAGGTTAAATAATTATTTGACACTGCATTCATTGTGTGGATGTCCCTCACCTTCATACATTATTCCTCCAGCCTTGCAATATAAAAGTCATCTGTTGTTTGTAATTATGATCTTTACTTTCTCCCACTTTACTGCAATCCTTCTGGAATTGTACTGTGAGCTCATAAGCTTCAAAAGAATAACCTAATCTTTGAACGAATAAATGTTCATAGTGCTAAACAGTCAAGCCAGGAAACTCAAATGACCCCTAGAGGTGTCAACCACCGCAGCACTTAAGGTCTCCAGAAGCTGATCTTCAGGTGAGCTCGTCTCCAGTAATCCTAAACTCTCTTTGCTAAAGCGAAAACAGTTTTCAGAGGCATCCAAATTCAGACTGGTGTCCTGCATAGCCCCTGAGATCCTCCAGTGAGAAGCCATCCATGATGCTTCAATGACCTCCTTTATACACCTTTAGTCTAGGAAATGCTGTTGTCTACCTGTCCCTCAAAAAGATGTAGGCTGCTAACAAACATGCTAAAAGATTAACATTTGATATCAAATGTCAACAAGTCTTATACTGTAGTAGCAGCTCTTCATGGTGATGAATTGTGAGGCCTGTTTCTTTGCTACAAATCTCGTCTAAAAGTCTAAGACGTGCGTCGTTCTGTGTATTGCGATTTGACTACAGTCTCCTCCCATGTTCTGTCGTTGGTTGTTTCTTCAACATACCCCTATTCTCTGCACCTGTTTTGAGTTTAACCCTTGATTAGTTTGTTCATATATACCTTAACGCGTTTTTTGTCCATCGCAAAGTATACGTTTGTTTCTTCCGTCATGTTCTGCTGTCGTTGAGCCTTTGTATAGCATTTATTGATCTCGATTTTTACCTTGCCTTATTTACTGATATTGCCTCGGCCTGCTCTTTGTACAATCTTCTAAACAAACTAGTAGCCTAATTAACAGACTAAATTACTAGACTAGTAGTTATTAGAATAGATATAATAGTTAATATTAGTTATAATAGATTACTAGACTAAATAGATAGCAGTACTAGTCCTAGTAGTTATTAGAGATGTTGTTAATTGATCATACAGTGCTACACAGATTCATGGTAAAGAAAGTGGTCTTTCAATGTGGTTTGATATTTGACTGCTCAATCACATCAAGGGTTATGAAAGCAAAAGCAGCCCGCTTGTACACCGCATTTGTTTGTATTGCCATCAGGATCATGTTGAGGCAGCGAATACAAGTGCAGATTTCATTAGGAAAAATAAAAACCAGTCTGAATATGAACAAGGCTGTGGAACACGTGATGACAGTTGTAGTTGACTGTAGCTGACATGTAGTTCACTGCTGACTTTGGCATAACTGTGACAATCATCTCAAACATCTGCTTTATTACAATAAAGAAGCAAATCAATCAATAAATCAATGGCTTATTATTGTCACGGGAATAAAACTGACCCAAATGGGTAGGATAGCCAAATAAACGGGGTTTAATAACAAAAGAACACGAAACATGACACGGACTAGAGACAGGACAACAGGACAAAACAACAGTAGATTCCGTGCTGCACAAGGCAACTGTCACAACCAGAGGAGGAAGGAGACAGACCTGCAGGATAGCTTCAAATGAAAGGGGTTTAATAACTAATGAAGACAAAAACATAAAAGACGATAACTGAAACAATACAAATGACGACACTTAACAAACACTAGACATGACGAAGGGTGAACGTAACGAATGATTCCGCGCTGCCATCGGCAACACGGCTCACTTAAATATAAAAAGACAATGATGACACAATAAGGATCAGGTGTGGAGACAGGGAGGGGCAGACGAAGGCGGGGCAGACACGTGACGAGGAAGGTAAACAAAGGCACGTGGCCAACAGTTCGGGCTGAGTCCTGACAGCAACGTAGCACAGTTATATTTAAGACAATGATAATGAAAATGGGAAACAGGTGTGTGGAAACAGGAGGGGCAGACAAAGGCGGGGCAGACAAAGGCGGGGCAGACACGTGACGAGGAACATAAACAAAACGCACCTGGCCAAAGTCTGTGCCGAGTCCTAACAATTATTATTATTATTATTATTATTATTATTATTATTATTATTATTATTATTATTATTATTATTATTATTATTTGTTTGTTTATTATTGTTGTTGTGAATGTTATTATTATTATTATTATTATTATTATTATTATTATTATTATTATTATTATTATTATCTGTTAAGACCACGTTTGGGCTTATTCTGCGTAATGTACTCATTGTGCTCAGTGTTTTGATATATGACACGCCCGTGTTGTGCTAATTTTTTATTTTCACGTGACATCACGTGGCGTCATCAGAATACCCGTGAGTAAGTTCCCCTCATTGTCCTGAGTGTTTTGATATGTCACATGTCCATGTTGTAAAAAGTTTTTTGATTTTGCATATTTGGGGGCGGAGCTGCGGCACAACCGAAAAGCCTGTCGGTACACCAATTTCCCTAAAAGTATCACCCTAAAGGAGTTGGCCGAGTTTGGTGTAGATAGTTCGAAAGCTTGCAGAGTTATAAACCTTCAAATTTTATAATGGAAGTCTATGGGAAAAAGGCCATTTTGAGACCCGGTACCGGAAGTACCGGTACTCGGATCGCAACTTCAAACCAGTTTCTACAACATATCCGAATTTGGTGCATGTGGCTCGAAAGCCCTAGGAGGAGTTACTCTTGATAATTTTTTGTCTAAGCTTAAATAGGAAAACAGAATGTTGGCTTCTACAGAGCGACATAATAAAAGCTTCTGGGTGTAAGTGCAGACGTAGCACATACCGAAGAAATATCTCATGGAGGTTACGAGACACATGAGTGTTTAATTAATCATACTGTATGGAAAACACCAACAGACTAACACAAGACTAATCGTGACGCCAACCAGTGACAATACAGGCGACATGGCATCAATCAAAACACATGAGAACACTGAAATAAGCACTGTGGGCTGTTAAACACATTGTTCAGTGCGCACAGGGGATTCGATCACAAACACACTCTGGAGTGGTTTGCTTGCGCTCAGAAAGCAATGTGACCCAACAGAGCAACAATCTGATTATTTTAAAATCATGTCTATTGCAAAAAAAATAAGGTGAGTTAAAACAGTATTGTCCCGATGAAACCCCAATTCCCTCTCAAAGTAAAATTTACAGCAAAAAAAAAAACCAAAATAAGCTCAAAAAGCCGCTGACTGTGCATCTTGATGGCTACGTGCTACAAGCAGAACCCTGGAACATAAACAGTTGTAGTCTGACCAATGAGAAACAAGCACAGATCAAACATTTTTAGACAAACTAAATTTCATTACTACAGTCTTGAATTGACTCCAGCTCAATATCACAGGAGGACATACAGGGAATGAGGTCCGCACCCAGACCTGGTGACAAGCTCACGAGGGTTTTAGTTGTCTATTAGCATGCGAGATTTATGTACTTGATAAAACTCTGGTGGTCTGTGATGTGTTTGTTATCCAACACTTTTGTTTGTCATGCTGACACAGTATAAGGTAAAGCAGATTAAACAGCCTTGTTTTGAAATTCAATGTTATTACAATGTAATAACTAATGTATAAACTTTTAAATCAAGTGATTAGCATTCATAGCATCATACGGACATCAGCGTTATATCCTTATTTTGCTTGGATATAATATATTCACTCACTATTCTACAGTATATATGCAAATTCACTTTATTTGCATCACATTACTGTCTCAAGCTTATTATTCAGCTATTTATTTATGCTGTACTGTTTGCTGCACTATTATTTAGTTACTGACTACAATGAAACTAAATAGAAAATGTCTATTTATCTATCATATATATATATATATATATATATATATATATGTTATGCCCCTCCAGGTGTTCTTCAGAGGGTCGTGATGCTGAATGGAGTCATACACTAATGAGATATAGATTAAAAAGCAAACTAATTAAAAGACTCATTAAACCTGGAGGATGAAAACGCCCTACAGTGGCTCCGTCTCAAACGCCTGGCTTACCACTCTGACTTTGTAGCAAATGACATTTACACATAACATCTTAAAAGAAAAGCCTGGTTCGGGAATTATGTACTTGAGAAACATTCATTCATTCATTCATTCATTCATTCATTCATTCATTCATTTTCTACTGCTTTTATCCGAACTTCTCGGGTCACGGGAGCCTGTGTCAGGCGTCATCGGGCATCAAGGCAGGTACACCCTGGATGGAGTGCCAATCCATCACAGGGCACACACACACTCACTCATTTACTCACACACAATCACACACTATGGACAATTTTCCAGAGACACCAATCAACCTACCATGCATGTCTTTGGACCGGGGGAGGAAACCAGAGTACCCGGAGGAAACCCCCGAGGCACGGGGAGAACATGCAAACTCCACACACACAAGGCAGAGGCGGGAATCGAACCCCCTACCCTGGAGGTGTGAAGCGAACGTGCTAACCACTAAGCCACCGTGTCCCCCCTACTTGGGAAACAATTTGCTCCGAAGTTAGGGCTTCGTGTTGAGTTTAAGCCCATGGATATCACTGTTCTAAACACTGCCTTTAAGCCCAGGTAGAAAAACATTACAGACTGTAATATAGAAGTGGGATTAGCACAGCTTTTTATCCAGGGTTATGAAACCCTGCTCTGCCCTTTGTGCCTTTTGTGCTTTAAGCTTTTTAACATCATAGTATTGTTGTCAAAATGTCATGTTGTGGATGAGTACATGGGACTCAATTCCAACTCAAGGTAACAGTCCTGGATTGTATTCACAACAGAGTCAAACACTGGCTGTGGTGAAAAGTGACACTTGACGGTGTGGTGAATGAACAGAAGTGTAAACTTCTCTTAAAGAGACCATGTTTTACAGAGAGACATTGGCGAGCATCCTGAGCAGCTGCATCGCTGTTCGGTTCAGGAATTGCAATCGTCTTGGATAGTGAGGACAGCTGAGAAGGGCAGAGAAGCCATTAAAAAAATATTTGCACCACATATTGTATACGCATAGCCATCATTGTAGGTGAACCCAGGCATTCGGGTCCTGCACACACTCATCTGTACAACTTTGCACAATTTTTCACAATTGCCGCTACAACACCGAAACAAAATGCTGTACCATCTACATCTTGTTTGCAGCTAACGGTACTGTGTTTACGTCCACAGCGTTTTACCTCTTGTACGTTATTCATAAAAAAAAAAAAAACAGTGTACTTGTCAGCACTGCACCATGTCTTGTCAGTTTTTACTGTATGCGCACATGGACTTTATGTAGTACTGTGCAGCTGTGTGTAGTGTACTTGTCTCATGTAGTCCTGGGTTTTATTGATCACAATAATCCTGGTGGACAATCTTTCATTTTACTGTGTACTCCACCGGCTCACATGTGATAACATTGGGACAGATTCCGCATATGCACCGAAGCATGAGCTGGACATCTTTGTCATATTTATTTGAATATGAATGAGGACACATGCGTTATTAATGAGTCCTTCTAATGCAGAAGGATTTATTTAATGCTATGCTAATGTTAGTGTGTGTGTGTGTGTGTGTGTGTGTGTGTGTGTGTGTGTGTGTGTGTGTGTGTGTGTGTGTGTGTGTGTAGACACTCTCCCATGCCGTACTTCAGCGGTGTAATAAATCTGTCACAGACACAGCACTATCTCAAGGACTGTTTCACAGGGTTAGAACTAGTCAAGGTCTGAGATAAAGGGAAGAGTAATGTCACTGAGTGCTGTTGTTCCTGGGTCTCTGAAGTTTGCACATGACTTTGCTTTGCTTTGATTGCATTTGATTTGTAAGCTAATGTGAGCACAGACCTTAATTTTCACCGAATCTTCGTCAGCCGTGGTTACGTTCACGCAAGTGTCCTTGTATCTGTACTGCCAAGAGAGAGCAGGATCCATGGAGTGTTAGAGACCGAGACCCACTTCTTAACCACATTTCGTAAACTGTGAAGAAACTCGAAAACAAATCTATCATGAATTTGAAATGATTTGTCCCAACTTCATAAAACTGGAGAGACTTCAGTATTACTGCCACAAAAAGTCAAGCAAACAGTTATTTGCTGATGAACTCACATGCGCATACACATGAAAACACACACACACACACACACACACACACAAACACACACACACACACACACACACACACACACACACACACACACACACACACACACACACAAACACACACACACACACACACACACACAGAGATTGAGGGAGAGAGATGGGGAGAGAGAGAGATTAATGAAGGATGAAGTGCATGTTGCATTTCTGGGATCCTTGAAGTCCTCATGATCCAGTGAAAGAACAGTATTGCAGTAGTCAATGCCAACACTCTTATTAAGACTCCAATTAAGGCTGTTTTGAATCAATCTTTAAACCCACCTCCACATTTTGTGGAAAGTTAGTAGTGTGATCCAGATCAATGGCCACTTGGCTGAGCAGAGAGATGGATCTGAGCTATTTCTCACCTCCACACATTTCATTGATCAGGAGAATGAGTAGTTTCATGAGTGTGTGTGTGTGTGTGTGTGTGTGTGTGTGTGTGTGTGTGTGTGTGTGTGTGTGTGTGTGTGTGTGTGTGTGTGTGTAAAAGAGAGATGCATTAATGTTTGAGGAGATATGAGATTATCCTTATTTAAAATGAAATGCCTGTCTTTCTTTTCTTTTTCTTTTTTTCTGAAACAGACAATGCCTCATATCCCTCTAAAATTTAACAACATACATTTTTACTGTGTGTGTGATTGGGAATGAGAAATATTCTGTACATCTAGTAATACCACTGAATCCATGCAACGTATATTTTCACACAAGGACGCGGACACGTCTTACACGTCGGCTAGCTGACCTTTAGTTCCTGGATACACTGGAATTGAATTTATCAAGCTATATTACACGTAGCTACTGTACTTCACGCAAGTAACGATGCTATCTCCTGCATCTCGGTTATCTCATTTTAGCCATGATATTAGCTTTATGCAGTATTAAAGACAGACTGAATGTTTATGTTATACCTGATGTGTACTTTTTTGTACACTCAGAGTTTATCACTCCTATTGCGCATGTACAAGCTAATTTCTCCTCCTGCTTATCGTCCCGAGGCTGTTCTTTACTGTCAGAGGCGAAATATATGGGTACATGGATGCTGATAGATGGATGAAGTATGTATATATATATATATGCCGTAGCAGTGAATTAGAAGTGACACCTTGTCTATGAGGCCTTCTCTGGGCTACTGTAGCTGTGACCTTGTATTATTTTTTTTATTATTTTTTTATGATGTGTTCAACATTAGTCTGTTTCATTTCACAATTTGTTTTTAATTTTTCATTATTGTATTGTGTAAATAAAAAGCTCACCTGCACCCAAGTCCTCAACCTGTTTCTGTCCTTGTGTTGCATGTGACACCTGGATTAGCTGATGTCAGCTAGCTAGCAAATGGTAGCATCATCATCATCATCTATGACTCGAAGCTCTAAAATTGTTTCCTGATCACATTAAAAGATGTGTGCAATATTGTAGCTCCAGTTTTCTCAGTACAGAGAAATGCGTTTGATAGACATTACGTTTTTATTTGTATGCATTATGTTGCGTGCTTTGAGCGCAGTGAAGAGTACAGTATGCTGTATGAAGACCACAGGCATTAGTTCATTAATGAAACATATTGTATGGATTTATTCTCATCTCTTCCGCACACACACACACACTCTCTCTCTCTCGATCTCTCTCTCTCTCTCTCTCGATCTCTCTCTCTCTCTCTCTCTCTCTCTCTCTCTCTCTCTCTCTCTCTCTCTCTCTCTGTCCATGCCTTTAACTCCAACATCCCTTCTGTTCAATCTTCTGTGTTGTAAACACATACACACATCTGTCACGTGCCATTGTGGCTGCATTTGCTCCTGTTTACACATAGTGAGAGCCATAGATTATGTTTTTTCATGCGAAATTTTGTCCCTGAGGGAGACCGAATTAATTTTATGCAAATGTGTAAAAACTGCTGTGACACACAGCCGCATTCATGTTGGTCTAACACAGATCTTGTTTGCTAATCTGGCATAGACCTCATGCCCTCCCAAAACACACACCACACACACACCACACACACAGAAATGTATATGTGGCACATAAAGACTTTTTTATTTCATTAGCTTGACGAAACTTAAAAATGTAAGAAGTAATATATTACAAAAAAAAAACCAATATAACATAGAATAATAAATAGAAGAAGGATTTAGTGGCCTAGTGTTTGTGATGGACTACTGATTGGAAGGTTGTGAGCTTGAATTCCAGATCAACAAATCGGCCACTGTTGGGCCCTTGAGCAAGGCCCTTAACCCTGGATTTTGCTCAGTTTTGTACAGTAAAATGAGATAATAATGTAAGTCGCTCTGGATAAGGGTGCCTGCTAAATGCTGAAATGTAGAATAATTCCACACAATATTATAAATAATAATAATACAATGTGATATCTGGTCATTCATTCATTCATTCATTTTCTACCGCTTATCCGAACTACTCGGGTCACGGGGAGCCTGTGCCTATCTCAGGCGTCATTGGGCATCAAGGCAGGTTACACCCTGGACGGAGTGCCAACCCATCGCAGGGCACACACACTCTCATTCACTCACACACACACACACTACGGACAATTTTCCAGAGATGCCAATCAACCTACCATGCATGTCTTTGGACCGGGGGAGGAAACCGGAGTACCCGGAGGAAACCCCCGAGGCACGGGGAGAACATGCAAACTCCACACACACAAGGCGGAGGCGGGAATCCAACCCCCAACCCTGGAGGTGTGAGGCGGACGTGCTAACCACTAAGCCACCGTGCCCCCCGTGATATCTGGTGTTCTAGGAAAATCCACTGAATTTATGTGTGGCTAAATTCTGGCACTAAGTACCATTTATGGCATTTGGCAGACACCGTTATCCAGAGCAACTGAGCAATTGAGGGTTAAGGGGCCTTGATCAAGGGCCCAGCTGTAGCAGCTTGGTTGACCTGGGATTTAAAACTTACAACCTTCCACTCGGTAGCCCTACACCTGAACCACTAGGCTACCACATCCCCATACCAGCCCAAAGATCACAAACAAAGAAGGTTCTCTCTCTCTCTCTATCTTTTTTATTTTTTACCTTTCTTACCTTTAGATGAGGTGAATAGGACAGAGAGAAAACGTTGGGGTCTGTTGCAGGGATTCATTCTGCTTTCTAGTGTGTGAATGCAAAGCCTTATTCTTATAATTATTCTTCTTCTTTACATCCTCACCAGCATGAGCCAGCCATGTGTGATTATTCATTAATGTTTATTTATCAAATTAACGATTTGTAGTTCTTATAGTATTTTATCAACCTTGATAATGGTTTAGTTTTAGAAATAATATTTACGTTCTACAAGAAATGACCTCTAAGGCAGAAAATAATAAAATGGACAGCTGGGATTTTGCATATTTATTATTCAAAAAATTCTAATGAAAAAGGTTAAAGTATTTCATTTGTGTCAGTGTGACATTGTTATGGCCAAACCTGGAAGTCTGACACTGAAAAGGCCATGCACTTTACTCACTGCTTGTTTTGTCAGATCCATCTACCACACAGACCGCAGTGGATGTGTTCGGTGTTTAATTACCCTTCCTCATATCTACCACAGATTTACAGAAATGTATTTTGATGAAAACTTTATGCAAATGTAGTCATATTTTATTTTAAAAAAGGGGGGGGAGGTCATGAACAGGCAGATGGTCAGGTGATGAGCAAATAGAATATTGTTGAAAAAATCAGATTTACCAATCAGGCTGTCATGACACGGGGTAAGGGAGCGGACCCAAACGCAGGATAGCAAAACAAAACAGGGTTTAATAACAAAAGAAACACTAAACATGACATGGACTAAAGACAGGACAAAGACAACAGTAGATTCTGCGCTGCCATCGGCAACACGGCTCACATTTATACACAAGACAATAATAACAATGAGGAGCAGGTGTGGTGACAGGGAGGAGCAGACGAAGACAGGGCAAACACGTGACGAGAAACGTAAACAAACAAGTGCATGTGGCCAAAGTCCAGGCTGAATCATAACACAGGCTTGGTAAAGTCACTGTAGGCTGTTGGGTATTATTCACAAAGTTTGTATGAATGAATGTCTGTTTTAAGTTGAAAGTGTGTTGATTGGTGTGCAATTCACCACAGATGTGTGATCAGAACTTTGGTGAACTTGCCGGTGGTGCGTAGGGATGGATTTTGTTGTATGTAGCATGCTTGTACAGTAGGCCACGGTGTGATGATATACCAATGTAAGTATTTGTTTCAAAGCTGTTCAAAATCCATTTATAAATTTTCAATAGGATTCAAATATAAGCCATGCAAGCTCTCTTTTATTTATTTTGGCTGTAAAAATTTTGGTTGGGATTGTTGTCTTGCTGAAATATTCAGAATCCTTTTCCTGGCCAATAAGCATCACCTCTCCTTGAATGTGTCTTGGTAAGCAGTATATTTTGCTCTTTCATGTTTCTTTTAATGACGTGTAATCAGCCAGTACCATTTTCAGAGAAGCAGCCCTATAATCATCATGCTCCATTTCTGTACTTCACTGTGTACACTGTGTATATATTGACCAACGAGGCTTTGCAGATTGTTCACATACAATGTCAAACTGAATTATAGTCAAAGTGCTCTGTTTTTTTTGTATTTTCTGTTTTACCTGGTCAGAGTATATTGTTCCGAATACTTCTGATGTGTATAAATGCTTTTTCAATGCCCATGTACTGCACTTCATTGCTTATTTTTCCCTGTTTAAGTGTTGTTGTTCCTGCTGCTTTCAGGTCATCCTGCAACTCTTTTCAGTGACTCCTTCTATCTTACTTTCCTTATCATTAGTATGAGAGTTCAAAGGGTTCAAGGTGTTGTCTTGCCCTCCAAATTCCCCAGATCTCATGCTGATCACGCATTTGTGTAAGTGCTGGAGAAACAAGTCTGATCCATGGAGGCTCCAGCTCACAACTTACAGGACTTCAAGCATCTGCTGCTAACGTCTTGGGTCTTGGTGCGCGATACCACAGCAAATATATATATATATATATTAGGACTGGGGAAGTTAACGCGTTTTTATCGCGTTAACGCATTAATTAATAAACGCCGACAATTAGTTTATCACGCGTTAACATACTTTTTATTTTGAAAGTCTGTTGCTCACTGCGTTAGAATAAACATAGATAAACTGTAATAATGCAACCGAATACAACACATACCATGGGTCACAGAAGGGGTGGGATGTTTATCAGTAGGCTACTGGCTGCTTGGGATGAGCATCATCACGTGTCTCAACCAATGAAAGCATTTGTTGTGTGCCTAAGAGAGCTACAGCGCGAAACAGAAAATATCTGGTGCGGACAGAAAAATGGAAAAAGGTAACGAAATCTTCTGAACATAATTTTTTTAAAGGTTCTGGACATATATATATGTCCAGAACCTTTAAAAAAATTATGTTCAGAAGATTTCGTTAACTTTTTTCCATTTTTCTGTATATATATATATATATATATATATATATACATATATTTACAATTATATATATATATTTACAAATGAAATAAAATTTACAAATGAAATAAAACGTTAATGTTTTATTTAATAAAACATTAACGTTTTAATGTTTTATTTATATGTTAATGTTATATTTAATTTGATTACATTAATGTTTAAGTTAAGATTTACAAGAAGTGTTAACTGCTACTAACTTTTCACTGCTGTAAAAAAGCACTTTATTTGTTTAAAGTTTTGACAAACCAAATGTTATTGCACTTTTGTTCATACAGCAGTACTTTGACAGAATAAAATTACGCAATACACTACTTTTGATTTCATTATTGAGTTTTGCGCATGTTGCGATTAATCGCAGAAAAATCATGTGAAATATTTAATCGTAAAATATTTAATCGTTGCCCAGCACTATATATATATATATATATATATATATATATATATATATATATATATATATATATATATATATATATATATATATATATATATTTGTGCACTGTTGTGGTATCTTTAAACATTTTCATAGTAGCTGTGACACTGATATGGTGATATGGTAATAGAAAATACCAGCTCAGTGGTGGTCCTTTTCAATTAATTTCAAGGGTAGAGGATGCTTCTACATACAACAGATGGACTCAACAGACTTTAAATCTGCTTAGACGGGTTGGGGATCACAATGACGTCTTCTGCAGCATTGTGAATCCTCAGCGTGTGGCAAAATCTTTTCCTGTAAACGCTATTAGTATCACAATTTAGTCCCAGACTTTTCAGTATACAGTATGATGAATGCAACAAGAGTTCTTAGTCTCATACTCAAGCATTGTGCATAACACATTAGTTTTAACTATAATTTAAAAACTTAATTAGTTTTTTCTGTACGTAACATGCTAATGATTACCACAGAACTGCCGAAGTCAGCTAATGCTAACCGTCTGTAAAATAACGACTCCCCTTTCCAACATGTTATCGTATTAGGACGATGAGTATGTATTCCGCCAAGCTGAACCCCCTCAGATGCTGTTAGCTTTTCGTGAGGAACATGGAAAGAGCAGAATGTGCTATGCTTTAGTGTGTCATGAAACGCTACACATATTTTTCAAGGGTATAATAAAAATTTCATCTCTCCTAATTGCACAAACAATTTTTTCCTCAGCTCATAGTCAGTGGAAAAGCTATAGGAAATGAAGTAGTGGTAGATTGTTTAGAAATTTAATGTACCAGTTCTTTAATGTACCAAGCTGTTATTCACTGACTTAGCCATAATTGCTTGCATAGCAGAAGTCCAGCTGTGTCAGTTATAGGTGCAAGTGTTCTGTCATATATCTCTGTCAGCTTTGAACACCTACTGTAGAGGCCTTCTTTTGGGAGAATGGTTTGCTGAAGGTCTGTCAGATTGGATGGATATCGCTGGTGGACGGCAATTTTCATGGCTGCCATAGATTGAAGTCTGGGCTTTAATTCGAACACATTCAGGTCATAGTGTAGCTTTGCCAGTATTCTTCGGGTCATTGTGTTGCTGGCAGGTTAAACACTAACCCCAGTCTCTGGAAAACTGAAACAGATTTTCCACTAGAATTGCCCTGTATTTGGATCCATCTGTTTTTTTTTTTTTGCTATCAGCCCTTACAAGTTTTTTGCTATCAGCCCTTACAAGTTTCTGACCCTTTCCCGATAACAAATAATGATTCTACCACCACCATGCTTCACTGTGCAGATGCTCTTCTCAGGCTGATGAGTGGTGTTTGATTTGTAGCTGGAAAAGTTTCATTTTTGTCTCATCTGAGCAGAGAACCTTTTATCCCCCTGCGTGTTTTCTGAATCTCTAACATGGTCAGCTTTAAATGGGATTTCAGTAATGTAATAATGTCGGTGCACAATAAAATGAAAATATCACAGTTGCTTTTCCTCAGACAAAGTAGAGTCAGTGCAGTCCTTTTTCTTACTAGTTTGTAGTGCAGCCGGATACTTTATAAAAAGGGTAGTTTAGGTCTCCATGCCCACCAGCTGAGATGATCTCATTTATTCCTTCATTATAAATCTTGAAATTCCAAAGAATTTCTATTCATATCCAGTTCATATTCATCTCTCTCTCTCTCTCTCTCTCTCTCTCTCTCTCTCTCTCTCTCTCTCTCTCTCTCTCTCTCTCTCTCTCTCTCTCTCTCTCTCTCTCTCTCATTCCATCCTTGGCAGGTTTTCCCCAATGGCCTTGCTTCAGGCAGTGTGCCTTTAGTCTTCAGGCCACATGTGTAGCTCTCACAGGTAACTGGTAAGCAATAACAGTAGATCTAAGTAAAGACCAAATGTTTGGTAGTCAGGCATGCTCAGTTCTGGTCCTTTGCATTCGGGACATGAAGCTTCTTAACTCTGTGTATGGGTATGCCTGGGTGTGTTAGTCACAAGCAGCTATGTTTTATGGCTTTGGCACTGAAAACACGCGCCTTGCCCCAAGCAATCCCTTAAGCAATGTGCCATCATTTCATTCTCTTCCTCAACATTTCCATTCATTTCTTGGCACCTATGTTTTCAGCATATAAAGTGTACATAATCTCACACGGACACTGTATACTATATTAAAGCTCGTTCAAAAGCCTAGGAGTTAAAAAGGATGAGTATTATGTAGCATGCTCACTAGAATAGTTAGATGGCATTGGCATGCTGGGTGGAATAAAAAGAGACAGACCGACAGAGTGAGAGAGATAAAGGAAGAAAGCAAGAGAGACAGAGAACAAGCTCTTGTGTGTGGTTGTCACTGATTGAATAATTGATGTTATGAGAGAAGTGTGGCATAGCTATGAAGTCTCTGTCACTCAGTGCTGTCAACAGCTCTGGATCAGACACACACACAAACCTGACAACTTCCTCTGGGTTGCCCCCTGCCACCTCGGTCTTTAGGAAAAACAGACAGATGGGATAGGAGGGAGAGCAGGATGTCATCAACAAGAAAGTAAATGCGCTTCGTTACTCCTCATTCATTCATTCATTTTCTACCGCTTATCCGAACTACTCGGGTCACGGGGAGCCTGTGCCTATCTCAGGCGTCATCGGGCATCAAGGCAAGATACACCCTGGACGGAGTGCCAACCCATCGCAGGGCACACACCACACTCTCATTCACACACACACACACACACTACGGACAATGTTCCAGAGATGCCAATCAACCTACCATGCATGTCTTTGGACCGGGGGAGGAAACCGGAGTACCCGGAGGAAACCCCCGAGGCACGGGGAGAACATGCAAACTCCACACACACAAGGCGGAGTCGGGAATCGAACCCCCAACCCTGGAGGTGTGAGGCAAACGTGCTAACCACTAAGCCACCGTCCCCCCCTGCTTCGTTACTCCTTTCTATATTAATATTCTCAACACTTCTTCTGCTAGACACTTATTTTTTCTTATCTAGTGTCTTTTTACACTACATGGCCACAGTGATTTTCCTTTTGCTGTTATAATAATGTTATAATAAGCTCCACTTTTCTCTTCTGTGAAGGTTTTCCACTAGATCAGGGGTCGGCAACTCGGGGCTCCGGAGCCGCAAGTGGCTCTTTCATCCCTCTGCTGCGGCTCCCTGCAGATTTGGAAAATAAATATTTTATTTAAATTTATTTTATTTTAGTTAGTTAGTTTAAAAAAAAAAAGTATTCTAAATTCTGAGATTATGATGCTCTTGTAACATTAAAATAAACCGTGTTTAATTTGTTTGTCGCTCAAAATATGCGTCATAACCGCCGACTTGCGAAATCCGACACAGAAGCAGACAAGTTTTTGGTTCGCTGCAGCCGGCAAGTTAAAATTTTGATGTCATGAATACGAAGAGGACCCGATTAGACATTGAACGTTTTATTTGAAAGTAACCTTCAACCCAGTGTCTTTTTTATTAAGGTTAGTTCAAACTGTTCAAAATATTTTGTTTGCCTGCAGAAAAAAAATTTTGTTTACTCGGTAGCAGTTCGTTGATTTCATAAATGCAACACACTAAAGTTTTTTCTATACTTTCCATAAAGGTAAAAAAATGATATGCGCAGCGTTCTCTTCATTTTAGATGTCAAAAGGGTTTTGTGGCTCCCTGTGTTTTTTTTTTTTCTGTGGGAAACGGGTCCAAATGGCTCTTTGAGTGTTTAAGGTTGCCGACCCCTGCAGTAGATGTTTGAGTGTGGCTGTGGGGATTAGTGTTCATACACATACAAGAGCATTAGTGAGATCAGACATGTGAGGAGGTCTGGGTTGGTGTTCCAGTTCACCCAAAATGTGTTCAGGTGGGTTGAGTAAGAGTCTGCCAAAGGACACTTACATTCTTCCACGCCACACTATGTCTTCATCATGGATCTCATCCATGTGTAAAGGGGCAAAGCCAGACTGGAACAGATTTTCTGTAAAGACTTTCCATACACTTCCAAAAGGGTCCTCGTAATATTTGGTCATATTCTTTGGTGTATGTGTACATTTTAGCACTATCATCTTTAAGGACAACAGACTCTTCACGTCCATCACATCATGCACAAACAGACGCAGGAACAGTTTCTACCTCAGAGCCATTAGAGAACTGACCACCAAAATACACCATGTTCAGAACTATTTGCACTACACACTCACATCTACTGTACACATTTGAAAGACTCCTACCTCATATTTACTTATTTCCAACCACATACTGTATCTGTACAGAAGACATTGATTGTGCAATACCTTGATATTATTTAAACTTAACTTTTTAATGTGCAATATCTCAGCTGTTTTTCTTTTTTATTGTTGGATTCTGAAAAAAAACAAAACAATGTATGCCTTTGGATTTATCCACTTGACTTGAGACCTGATTGTGAAATGTGTACTTTTTTTTTTTTTTTTTTTTTTGCAGTTTTGGCTTGAAAAATGACGTTATTATTTCGTGTGGATGACCGACATATCAAACCTCAAGTGCCACAGATGGATCATCTCTTCTGCCCATATGATTTTTAATCACATTTGCTGTTATTGCACACGTACCTTATAGAAATGAATTTAAATGGATTGTAAGTAAAGAAGTAACACTTTGTGTAACACTCTTCCCAGAATCCTGACAACGTCTCATTCATAATCGTCAACATTTTAGGTTTCTGTAAGATTTGAAGCAGAAATGCTAACCGAACGAAGTGTTTTATGTTTTGTGTAGTGAACATTTAGACAAAATGCTGATGTGCTTTAAATGATGACTGCATTGGATTTTTTTGGTATAATGTAAAAAATGTAGTTAACAAACCTTTAAAATATTTAATCTCAGCTTCTTCGATCCCCTCTTCTTCTCAATCTTCATTTTTAATTAATTTGATTCATTTTAAGACATTCAAGATTTAATATAGTTTTCAATTAATAAATATTGGCCAGATGCCCCTAAACATTGGCTCTAAACTGAAAAGTTCCCCCGAGCTAAATATAAATAAAATATTACTTGAGGAAATGCCAGTTCAATCTTGAATCCCTAAGCACATCTTTTGGAAGTTAATTCAGACAGAGTGAATGTTTCTTCCACTTTCTGTCAGACACTGTCTTTATGCTTTCTCTTGGAGATATTTTTTTGTTTTTTTTCTCTTTAAATAATCCAGTATAACTCCAATTACTCATTTAGTAGTGTTGGAAGAAAGTATGTAATTCCTACAGCACCCAAGGAGCGAAAGGTAAATCTTGAGTGGTAAAATGCCCTTGCTGAATAGCGTGTTTATAACGTTTATCTTAGAGGCCCTCTAAAAGAATCGGCAATCTGGGAGATGAAGTGTGTCTCCATCACCAAGAGCATGAGCTTGTCATTCCCCCATCTGCAATGGTGAGTGCTTAATGCTCCTTATCAGCAAACAATGGAGGAATCAAGCTGCAGTTCAATGGCTAATCAAGATTCCAGTGGCAGTGCTAACTGAAGCCCATTTAATCAAAAACAACACACTCACCTTCTCGCCTGGTGCTATGGGGAGCTTGAACCCTAGGAAACCATAACACACCAATGTGAGTGAGAGAGAGAGAGAGAGAGAGAGAGAGAGAGAGAGAGAGAGAGAGAGAGAGAGAGAGAGAGAGAGAGAGAGAGAGAGAGAGAGAGAGAGAGGCATTGACCTGTTGTTACATGATTGATGGGAATGATTTAAAATGAGTACATTCAGGAGATTAGATCAATATTGCAAAAGAGGAAGTAAGAGGTAGGAGGAGTTCTGCTTAACAACTGTCCACTGGCTGAGAAAACACACACACACACACACACACACACACACACACCTCTCTCTCTCTCTCTCTCTCTCTCTCTCATATATATATATATATATGTGTGTGTGTGTGTGTGTGTGTGTGTGTGTGTGTGTGTGTGTGTGTGTGTGTGTGGTGAGTGTTTTATGCAAACAAATATTATCACCCTTTTTTTTTTTAATGTTAACCTAATGTTTGATTAGGTGTGTGTGAATGTGGTACAGTTTATCCATGGCTACATGAGTCATCTAAATCTCTGTGAAAAATGGAGGTGCAGTCAAAACAAAAAAAAACATTTTTTTAGCTTTACAAAGTTATCTAGCTGAATATATCCTTTACAAATTTTTTTTCAGAAAGAGCATTAACTAGCTAATTAGCATTAGCTATCTAGTTTAATTTTTGCTATGTGACCTACATCAGTTTGGGGCAGTGGTGGCTCAAGTGGTTAAAGCATTGTGTCACACTGTGACACGGTGAGACAAAGGCGAGTGAGGATCCAAATGCAGTTTAAAGTTTTTACTAAACAAAACACGAACAAACAGGCAGGCAACGCGGAACAAACAGGAAACGGGAACATGGACATGCACAGACCAACACCAAAAACGACCAACAACATTGAAGTGAACAGACAGAGTATATATGGTGAACGAGAACCAATCACAAAACAGAGACAGACAAGGACTAAGACAAAACACCTGGGGAAGAGAATGAATGTAATTAGTGTCCATGGTAACAGATAGGTGGGCGGGGTCAACAATTAACATCAGGGAGAGACGGCAGACAGAAACAAGGGGAAAACACAGACAGACACATTACAGAGCCCCCCCCCTACGAGCGGCTTCCAGACGCTCCCAAGTCCACAAAACCCAGTTCAGGCGGGTGGAGCGAAGGCGCAACCAGGGTGGGAGGGCGGGTCGGGTTCGTGTAGTGGTGGCGCCCGCCGAGCAGGAGGCCGGGGTGGCGCCAGCCGAGCCGGAGGCCGGGGCGGCGCCGGCAGAGCCGGAGGCCAGGGCGGCGCCGGCAGAGCCGGAGGCCAGGGCGGCGCCGGCAGAGCCGGAGGCCAGGGCGGCGCCGGCAGAGCCGGAGGCCAGGGCGGCGCCGGCAGAGCCGGAGGCCAGGGCGGCGCCGGCAGAGCAGGAGGCCAGGGCGGCGCCGGCAGAGCAGGAGGCCAGGGTGGTGCCGGAGGCAGAGCCAGAGACCAGAGCAGGACCGGAGACCAGGGTGGTGCTGGAGGCGGAGCCAGAGACCAGAGCAGGACCGGAGACCAGGGTGGTGCTGGAGGCAGAGCCGGAGGCCAGAGCAGGACCAGAGACCAGGGTGGTGCTGGAGGCGGAGCCAGAGACCAGAGCAGGACCGGCGACCAGGGTGGTGCTGGAGGCGGAGCTAGAGACCAGAGCAGGACCGGAGACCAGGGTGGTGCTGGAGGCGGAGCCAGAGACCAGAGCAGGACCGGGGACCAGGGTGGTGCTGGAGGCGGAGCCAGAGACCGGAACGGAGTTGGCAGCCAGGGTGGTGCTTTGGGCCTATGAACAGGGACAGGAGGTAGAAGGGCTGGCAAGTCCAGCGAAGCAAAACACAGGAAAACAGAAACATGCATAGGTTCAGGCCAGGCAGAGAGTTCAGGTAGTTTGGGTGTCATGATGGCGTCCTCTGACTCAGTCATTTCGGTCGACCCGGCCGATTCGGCTGGTTCCGTCAGCTCGGCCGGTTCCGTCGACCCGGTCGGTTCGGCAGGTTCCGTCGACCTGGTCGGTTCGGCAGGTTCCTTCGGCCCGGTCGGTTCCGTCGACCCGGACGCTTCTGCAGGTTCCTTCGACCCAGTCGGTTCCGTCGACCCGGTCGGTCCGGTCGGTCCGGCAGGTTCCATCGACCCGGCAGGTTCCGTCGACCCGGTCGGTCCGGTCGGTCCGGCAGGTTCCATCGACCCGGCAGGTTCCGTCGACCCGGTCGGTTCCGTCGACCCAGTCGGTTCGGCAGATTCCATCGACCCGGTCGGTTCCGTCGACCCGGTCGGTTCGGCAGATTCCATCGACCCGGTCGGTCCGGCAGGTTCCTTCGACCCGGTCGGTTCTGTCGACCCGGTCGGTTCGGCAGGTTCCGTCGACCCGGTCGGTTCGGCAGGTTCCGTCGACCCGGTCGGTTCCGTCGACCCGGTCGGTCCGGCAGGTTCCATCGACCCGGCAGGTTCCGTCGACCCGGTCGGTTCCGGCGACCCGGCTGGTCCCGGCAACCCGGCTGGTCCAGCTGGCGGCTTAGGGATGCCGGCCGCCCGAGCCGACCTCATCGGGGTATCCGCCAGTTTGGAGACCAGCCGGTTAGCACGGACCTCAGCCGAGCTCGCCGGTACGGTAGCCATGGGAACTGGCTCAATCACGGATGTGCACGGGACTGGTCTGGGCGGAGGCACTGTGGAGCATTCGGGCGTCCGTGGCTGACTCCACTCTGTGGCCCACGGATCCCGATGCTTGCTGCCCCCCCCCAAAAAATACTTACGGCCGGCGTCCGTCTCTACAGTGCTCACGCTCAGCGTGGACCCGTCCAGGAGCAACGCCAAGTTGACGAACTCCGAGAATGTCTTTATTTCTCTGGTAGACGGCATCAAATACCGCAGGATCTCCCTTAGTCCGTGCTTAAAAATGTCTTTGAGCGCCTTCTCATCGAAGTTGACCTCGTTGCACAGGTCCAAGAATACCTCCGTGTACTCCTCAACTGGGGCGTCCTCCTGACGTAGGCAAAACAGGAGTTCTGCTGGATCCATTGGAGGTTGGTCGTTTTGTCACGCTGTGACACGGTGAGACAAAGGCGAGTGAGGATCCAAATGCAGTTTAAAGTTTTTACTAAACAAAACACGAACAAACAGGCAGGCAACGCGGAACAAACAGGAAACGGGAACATGGACATGCACAGACCAACACCAAAAACGACCAACAACATTGAAGTGAACAGACAGAGTATATATGGTGAACGAGAACCAATCACAAAACAGAGACAGACAAGGACTAAGACAAAACACCTGGGGAAGAGAATGAATGTAATTAGTGTCCATGGTAACAGATAGGTGGGCGGGGTCAACAATTAACATCAGGGAGAGACGGCAGACAGAAACAAGGGGAAAACACAGACAGACACATTACACATTGGGTTGTTGATCGGAGGATCAGGATTGGAGGCCAAACTATCACTGTTGGGTCCTTGAGGGATTCACTGTATAATGCATGACTCTGTGCTCTGACCCCAACCTCCAAAATTGGGATATGTGAAGAAAGAATTAATGTATATGTGTCAAAATCTGATTGGTTTAACTAATAATTGTTAGCTACTGCTAAGATGAAACATGAAAAAGATGGTTGAAGTTATATGTTGGGGTCTGGACTGATCATAGTATTTAAAGTAGGAATGCCTACTGGTTGAATTCTCTATTTGTATATTGCATATTGAGTATTAGAGTTTTGCTACACTGGATTATGTCAAAACACTAACACAATAACGAGCAACCGAAAAAGTCAGAACAAGTAATATATTAAATATATATATAATATAATATATTCTAGTTTTTTTTTGCTTAGCAGCTCTTTTAAATTATCTGTAAAACGAAATGAATGCTCCATGATTTCTCCGTAATTGTTGTTTATCCTGAGAGTGTGTGGTGGAAAACACACAGTTTGTCAGACTGTATTGTATTATTGTAGGCAGTTGGATGAAGGAGCACCAAGTGGCCTCTGTGGTTTTAGAATGAAATGGCTTTCTATCAGCTGTTGGTCTCGAGACACAATCCCATGACACTGTATCTCAATCCACCTGATGAATTACCTCTGTGTTCCTCACAACCCAACAGCATTTACTGTGGATACAGAGAGTAGGAGTGAGAGACTAACCACGGTTTCTAAATACTTTTTACATTATGATCACAATTCATCAATCCACCTACTGTACAGTGACCCTGTTATTCTTGTCATGGGCACTGCGGATCTTAAGCCAGGAATGCTAGGAATCACACACTCAATCATGCCTGGGGCAATTTGGAGTAGCTATTCTACCTAGCAGCATGAGAACCCAGAGAAAACCAATGCAGATATAGAGGACATGCAAAACCTCACACAAGCTCAGAATCGATCTGTGGGTCCTGTAGCTGTGAGGCATTAATGATACTTATTGCACCATTGGACACAATTCTATCAAAATACATTTTACAAACTATTAACCCAACATTTTCTAACCCACCATGCACAATGAAAGGCTCAAGACTAACAAGTAATAATGATAAGACTGCGTAGACCATAAATTAAACCAAAATAATGCTTGTAAGCCTTCATACCAGATGCCAAAAAATTTAATTTCAACTACTTTTATTGTGTCCTTTCTCAATATTGAATTTCAGTGGCTTTTATGAAAGTTGACATTCAGGGCTTTAAGGATGTGTAGCGTTTTATAAGTGTTTCTATTTGTACTTAACCTACTATGTGCAAAATATTCATAGAAAAGTTCCAGAAAAACAAAAATGTTTACTTTTCACAAAAACGTTTCTATCTTTAATGTAAATGGTGATATCAAACCCATTTCTGCCATCTGGGATGGTGATTTGAAGGTGTTATCTTACAATACATACAATACATCTTACACTGAAAGCCAACAGACTCCTTAGTCATTTTATATCAGACTTGTGGCAATAAAAAAATTTAGTTTCTTTTACCGATTGAAAATTCAATTAAATTCAAGTTTATTTGTATAGCGCTTTTTACAATAGACATTGTCTCAAAGCAGCTTTACAGAACATAAACATAGAGCAGAAGGTAAACATAATTAATGATAAAGGAAATAACAAATAATAAAAGAAATAAGGATTAACAGAATAAAAATTCTAGATTATTATTAGATATAAATAGTTCACAATGTGTATGTATTTATTCATTAAATTGGTAAATACACATTAAATTGGTAAAGGAAGAAACCTTGAGAGGAACCGGACCCAAGGGGGAACCCATCCTCATATGGGTGACACTGGGGGTGTGATTGTAATATACAGTCATTTAAATGTTGTATTGGTGTAAGGATCATGGACTTCGGATCTCCTTAGTATCACTAAGGAGATGTCTAACTGGAGATGTCTCGGGATTCTTAGAGTCGGCCATAAAAAAAAAATAAAAAATGATCGTCCATTTCACCAGGAGAATGGAACACCAGTATACTGGTAAAAAGGGTTCAATTTTGCTGATTGAATTTAAGGGCTGGGACATTGTGTTAAATATAATATTGTCTAGTCAACCCACTATAATCAGGACTGAGTAAACAAGATGATGCTGTTTAACACCATCAAGAAGATACAGAATGTTTAGATTTTGCTTAAATACACTGTATAACTAAACGTATGTAAACACCTGACCGCTGAACCACCAATTCAGAACCATGAAGAATAAATGTTGCCCTTTCCTTCATTGCTGCTAGTCTTCTGGGAAGGTCTTCCACTAGATTTTAGACTGTGGATTTTTGCCCATTCAACCTTAAGAGCATTCTTAAAGAGAATACAATACGTCTATAATAATAAATACATACAATATATTATAATAAATAAATAATACACTACGTCATCAATGTTCATGCTTTGTGCACAGGGGCATTGTCATACTTGAACAGGTTTAGTCCCATAGTCACATGCTTTTAATTTTGCGGCAAAGGTTTGAAGAAAATCCTTATACTCGTGTATAGTCAGGTGTTTGCGTACATTTTGACTGGTGTATTTGTGTCGTGAGAATACAGTAGTGTGTCATGAAAGCTCAAGACAGATACCCTCTCCACACCAGGGTCACATCAGTTCACGGTTACCTGAGCACTAGCGTGACATTAATTATCAGTTCTTGGTTCTAGACTATATAAGCAGTTAGGACTGATTCTTTGTTATTATTTTTGGATTCGATTTCTTGTGTTTATCATTATTACCAGTTATGTTTAATAAAATTGTCTGTCTCATGACGATATTGTTTAGATCTGTGTTAAACCATTTACATATAGATCTTCCTTCTGACCTCTGAGTCCCATATGTTCATAAATGAAAAGATGTCTGCGGTCCACTGTTATTGTTCTCTCCAAAAAACTCCATAACTTTCAATATTTGCTCTAGAGTAAGGACTTATTTCTACTATATTCGCTCTTGTCAGCCCCAAACATGGCTTCTCATTTTGATAGTTTTTTACAGTCTGAGCTACAAATAGAATTTGTATACAAACAAATTATGGCACATTTCTCCACTTGATCTCCATCTTAGACTAAAATAGTTCCCAAGATGTAGTTAGCCTGTGCCATAAGAAGGAGGCAACCAAATTACTTGCTTCAAGTCCACTTTATCCCAAAAACCTGGCCAAACTTTATTTACTCTTTTACTGCTTTTTCTGTTGTTTCTTATGTGTATAAATAAAAAAGCTAAAGGAAAAGCTCTGAAACACCTCCTCTTTTCCTCTGATGAATACTATCCTTAACACCCGGCAGAAAAAAAACGATAAAGCTCTGGCAACCCATCGTTGCAAGCTGATGAAATGGGAGTAGTAGTAAGTTGCTGGAATTCAATATCCAGACTTCATTGATGTGATTTGAGCCCAGTTACGGCAGAGCCATCCGTACCGTAGCTCCTCCCTGCAAAATAAATGACACACATCAGCACTTTAAAAGTCTGTATGAAGGTACATGGCAATCTTTTTCATTTCTTTAAGCTCTGGAGTCTTAAAATCCAAGCTTCTATCAGGATGATGAAAGTCTTAGCATTTGATTCTATTTATTAGAAGTTATAGATTTTATGTAAGTCTGTTCCTAGTCTTGATCTATTTATCTAGTTTTTATTGCATTTGTTCTGAATAAATCTCACACCCACAGCCTTTTTTGAGTAAAAGGAGCTCAGTGTATCTTTTATTTGGAGTACTTTAGATCAAAGCCCACAGAAAAAGCAAACAATCTTCAAAGACTGTTAGAGAGACAGAGAGACTCCAGGGTTGCCAAGTGTCTACAAAATGTCCACTCCAACTTAACTTGTAATAGTAAAGGCAGATTTATTTTTCTTACCTAAACCTTTTTTTTATCATAAGCGACTGTAGTACAGACACTATACACTACTTAACCCTTTTCTTTCTATATTTACGATATTGCTTACAGCAGAAATAGTCCTGTACATCACAGACACACCCTCTGCACTTACACACACTTTTCTTTCACCAAAGCCTGTGTGTGCCATAATCGATTAGATTTAAATCCAATGATTTTCTTTAACAAGATTTGGCAACCATGGCCTACTGAGTATGACAAGCCCCAAGACACCCTGTTGCCCACTCTTCTCCTTACTTGACCACAGATTGATCTTCCCTACTCTCTAAGAAGGGATTACTGCTATCTTTACAGTATCGTTTGACCCATTAGAAGGAGACTATGTTCACTTATTGGTGTGTGTGTGTGTTTTTTTTGGCAGAGTGAGAGAGGCAGCATAGTAGCGTGTAACAGCCCTCGCTAAACTTGCCAATTTGTCTTTAGGCTGAATCAAAATTGGCTATCAATAGCATTGGCAGTACTCTGTGTGTGTGTGTGTGTGTGTGTGTGTGTGTGTGTGTGTGTGTGTGTGTGTGTGTGTGTGTGTGTGTGTGTGTGTGTGTGTATTGCACTGGGAGGAATTACTCTTCACAATCAATCAGGGCTCCATCTGAGACTTGATAATTACCTTCTACTCTATAAGGAACCTCTTAGCATTATCACAATGCCATAAAACCCTAAGGATACTGAATAAACACACAGACACGCGTCAACAACGCAGGGGAAGTTTAAAGATGAAAAAACAAACATTTACGATGGAGACGTTTTATGTGAACTTGAGAAAAAAAAAATGTACATTTCGCGTACGTATACACAGCATAAATAGATTTAGTCTTAAAATAGTTCAACCATTAAATGAAACCTGCTCATGAATTATGTTCAAAGATTACACATCCAGTATGATTGGGACACACACACACACACACACACACACACACACACACACACACACACACACACACACACACCGAGCAGCCCCCAGGTCTTAGGCAGGCTAAAGGAAATCAATATGGAGGAGAGCGAATCACTGAGCCCACTCTGTCTCACTCTTCCTAAGTGATAAGCAGGACATAATAACAAGTGACAGAACCTAAATATTTCCCTAATTACACACACACACACACACACACACACACACACACACACACACACACACACACGCACACACAAACCCAAAAGCTTTTGCACAGATATACTGTATTCCTTCTAAGGGGAGGATAATTTCAAATGGAGATGTAAAGCAAGATAGATAGATAATCTTATCAGCCCCCCCCCCCCCCCCCGACAGTATATATGATATATTCAAGTCGAATTTTATTTATAAAGTGCAGTAAGAGACTAGAGCGGTTGATCCAAAGTGTTGTACATAACATCACATTAAACATTATAAAACACAAGATGAAAATAATTTTTAAGAAAAGTTTTGTTTTTTTTTTTTTTTTTTAAATGGCTAAAGAACAGACCTCAGGTGAAAGCAGAGTCTGTTCCAGAGTTTTGGACTAATCAGTTTTGGCCAGAGAAGCGATGACAAAACTGGGGAAATACGATCGTTTTGCATCCTAAAATGGAAAAAAAACAACAATCTGCTACATTTTGCATCTTCAAGTGAGATAAAGATATGTTAAGAACCCATAAGGGCTTATTAGTTAATCCTGTGTCATTATAAACTCCAGGTACACAGAATCCTTGTTTTGCACTGCTCATACTTTACCCGAGGTTAACCATTAATCCTTGATCTTCACAATCTGAAGGTTCACACTGTACATTAACTCTAAACCCTGGCTTATTCTTTTTATTTGCATATCTGCTGTGTCAGTATACAAAGCTGGACAAATACAGAGTGCGACCGATCACACGCTTTCATATATATCACTTCTGGTTATTTTTCAGCGTCACTTCCGCTCGTGGTGGCAGTTTTGATCTACATATAAAAAACACAGTCAGAAACAACACCCAACACCTTGATGGTCAGTGTTTTGCCAGCGGACCATTCCGAGCTGTTTCTTTTTTTAAATGTGTTGCTACATCATACGTGATACGTGACACACACCGCTTCGTCGCCGATCGGGTGTCTGATGCCGAGTATCTAGCCGTAACGTTCTCACGCTGCACCTTGTCACATCGTACTGTAAACGTTTTTTGCCAATGCAGTGTGAGGTTAACGTCACAAAAACTGTGCTAATCTAGCATCTGGGCAGAGTTTCAAAACCCTGGGTAAAAAGCCATGCTAACCTCATGTCTAAATTACAAGTGTAAAACGTTCATCTACCCGGAAATAAAAAACTGATTTATAAATACATGAACGTATTTTTACTGCCGTTTTAAATCCACTCGCTGGATTTCTTAAAAATCAGTAAGACGTGCTGCTTAATCAAAACCTCAGTCTTTTCGATCCTACTGTACGTTATGCTGATTTAGAGAACTATTGCACTGTTTTTGGTAATATTTGAAATGTTGCTGTGATCCAAAAGAGAACAGTAGAGATACAAACCCTCACCTCCTGTCTCTGTAATTCATTTCATTTCCTTTTATTTTTCTAGGCAAATAACCTTTTTTTGCCACAAAGTCTTGATTACTGGTTTGAAATGAGCCATGTGTCGGAGAATTTGCCACAGCTGAGTGCGAGGGTAATGGAGCAGGCATGGCATGGGATGGGTGAGCGCAAGGATTTAGTAGAGGAGTCACATTTTAACACAGCAGCCAAGATTCATCAAGCTCAGTGAAGACTGAAACAAAATGTCTAGCACAGTCAGTGTGTGTACCGTGTTAACACTTTATTCTGTTTAACGGCATTTTGCTTTAGTTACAATGTGCAACAGTGTGATTCAAGATGGTTTCCCAAACTAGGGGTTGCTTGATTTCGAAGGAGCATCATGAGAGAATCTCCAAATCTTCTGTTATTTAACAGAAATAATGAAGATGGATTTTGTATGTTAATATTGTAAATATTCAGACAAGCCATGTGTAAATAAATAGAGAGTTCATGTTATTTTAGGGTTTTTACCTTAATACAGTAGCCTATTCTACTAATGTACAAATATCTTGATTTGCAGACCTGAATCTGCATTGTGTTGCCACACCATTGGCTTATCTGCATAAATGAGCTTGTGTAAGAGGTGTGTTAAAGGGACTAGCGAGTGTGTGTGTTTTGAGTTGTGGGGATTTATTTATTTTTCCAACTTTTGGTAGGTTCTAACCACCGAATACTGCGAACACCCCACAAGACCTACTATTTCTAGATCCAGTCATCTAATCATTACAAATTGTCCCTCGTTAAAGCGCCAGATCCTTACATTTGCTTCTTTTTCCTATTTCTATTCACTTGCTGTCTAACATATCCTAGCAAATATCAGGCACCGTTGTAACAATATAATCAATGATATTCATGTCATTAGTCAGTGGTTTTAATGTTATGGCTAATGGGTGTATAAATTTAAGGTTTAATGTGAAAACAAAGTGGGTGGGTGGGTGGGGGGGGGGTAAATATGTTTCTTCATAAACGTCTTGTTCACTTTTGGTACATCACAAACAATGTGCAAAATCGCCTACTGACATGGAAGCAAACAGCCAGTGGTAAATGGCGATGGATATCACCCTGTGAGTGGTTTCTGGTCTACATAAAATATGCAAACACACCTATACACACACTTTACCTGACACAAAGTGTATAAATTGGGGGGCACTTAGTGCTTCCTTACTCACCGATCCCATGCCGAGTCCATTACCTCGGTACTTGTCTGTGGTAAATTCTCTAACGCATGGCCCATTTCAAACAATTAATCAAGGCTTCATGTTGTGAAAAGGGTTTTTGGCTAATAGATAAAAAGGGTGAATTACCTACACTAGTGTTTGTTCTCTTACACTGTCTGTCTTTCTGGGTCTCATTAAAAAACTTAAATGGTGGCCTTCTATCTAAAACTGGACACCACTTAGAGCAAAAAATTTCACAAAGTCAGCAATTAGGACAAGTGCTCGAGACCTCAGCATTCACTTACAATCCATCGCTTTTCACGGTTGAATACAACAGCCAGCGTTATCGATGTGGAATCCTCTTTTAATGCTTCGGTAGACAAGACCAGTTGCTTTCTTTTTCGACTGAGTTTTTCTCGGCATGTCGTTAAACTACTGAAGGTTTAAGTCAGCACTACATTGGGAACAATGCGAATATTAATCACAATTGTTCTCACTATACATTAAAACCTGCGTTCTTCAGGGAAGGGAGTGAGCAGCGAGCTGAGAGCATGTGCCATCCTGTATCTTATCCATCAACTTGGTCTCGACTCATTAGCTTAATATAATTTGTCCTACATTTCAAGGTCAAAATGTATGATATATCATCGCTGTCGGGCGGAAAGCTCGTATGTCCAAATTTTGTCAATTTCATATTTTTTCACATATCGATGCTATTGGTCAGTCCCCACATGGGTATGTTATTTTTACAAGTTATTAACCAATCTAAAGTCTTGAAAATAGCCTGAGCGCAAATCTCTTAACTCCATTGGACGCTTCACACTTCTGAGAAATCTCGTAACTCTACCTCTTCTTTACTCCGCGGGAGAGCTTCGCGGCATATCCTCAAGATTAAGAGTCACAACGAATCAACACGTCTTCTGAGGTAAATGTCTTCAAAACATTGGGCTCAAAGAAAAAAAAATCTTGACCCCCGTTAGTTCTGGTGCTCGACTGAGGACAGGAATTTAGCGCAAGACATTGCAGATAAGATACGGCGTTTTTTTAACTTCCTGAAAAATAATGGTTTTGGAGATACGAGGATTTCGCCCGACAGCAAAGATATACGCTTTCTTCCTCAATTTTTTGTACATTTTCTGTGTTACATCAGCTATGTAATATGAAATATGTGGCCTTATCACCTCAGCTGTATTTATTGGCCAATATCATCAAAGATTGATAAGAGAATGAGTGGTATTAGAGAAACCAAAAAAAAAAAAAAAAAAAAACATGTATTAGAATATTATGCAGTATGAGGTGTTGGCCATTGATTAATTGTGAGATTGAATGTATATTCAGAAAAAAATCATTTTTAAAAAAAATCTGGTTAATAATGACTCTATGTTGTTAATCTGACAATCCCACCAAGTCTATCAGTTACACCCCTGTAATTACCCACTACGAACGCCGTCACTGGACGCTGTAATGACCTCCATAGCTAGCACATATCTTGACATGTTTACATTAAGTCCCGGTGTCGGGTTGATTATTGTATGTAAATCATCTGGAATTGTCCTTGTGTGTGCTGGGTTAGGGATGCAAATGAAGACAGTATTATGTAGAGTCATTATTCTGTTCAGCACAAACTCATTAGGTTTATGGACCTCTTTATTCAACAGGAGACTGAAATGTTAGCCGTTTTATATACGACGGGTTTCTTAGGAAGTTAACGTATAGTTAATTTTGCTGTAAAATAGCATATGTGTCCTTATAATATGAGGACGTGATGGTCCAGCGGTCAAAGCGCTGGGTTCCTAATCAGAATGTCGGGGTTCAAGCTGCTGATACGCCCACGTCGGGTCCTTGAGAAAGGCCCTTAACCTCACCTGCTCCAGGGTTGCCGCAAGATGGCTGACCCTGCGCTCTGACCCCAGGCTCATAATAGCTTGGCATGTGTGATTTTTTTGCATTCATACAAACTCCAATTTGTAATTTTATTTTTATACGGTTCCATGCTTATGTTAAAATAAATATGCTTGAGTTTTATTTTAATCTTAATGTACACTAGAACCATGTCTGAGCACCAAAAGCCTCAGTGAGGTTCTCTGCTTTTGTCATAGACTTCGGACTTAACATCTGTATATATCTGTTGTTTGTTAGTTTATTTTTTTAAAGTTCATTAGTTACCCAATTGTGGTGTTGCTACTAGATAACTTTAACTAGCTATCACACAAAAAGTGGTAGATGTGCGTCTGCAACTTTCTGAACTGCTGCTTTATGCAGAGTCATACACTCAGAGGAAAGTGCTGTCTTCCCCGACCTGTCCGTACACGAGCTCACAGACACCAGGGACGCTTGTCTGAGCTCACACACATGCCTTCCTCCCTGAGAAAACTGCAAAGTTTGTTCTCTTGACTCCCACACAGGGATGTCTGTCTGCATTGTTATGATTTAAACTCACCATCGACTGGAACGCTTTTCCTTTGCACCAATTGGGAGTCCTCTATTTCTATTTTCCTTTCATTTGAACGTTTTTTTTTTTTTCCATCCAAGCATATATGTCTTTGATACAGTCTTCCATTGTCATATCTGCTGATTCAAAATGGAAGTCAAAACAATCATTTACATGTTACAGTGGACTTGGTATCGATTGGAAATAATAAGAGAACTCGAGTAGAACCTTGTAGAATACCATGTTCCATTTTCCAAGCTAAGAAGAATCACAACAAAACTATAAAACTGTCCAAAAATCATTATTCATTTCGCCATATTCGTATAGTCACTCATTGTATTGTATTCGTATGCTGTATTCTTTTTTTTTTCCATTTTATTTTCATTTCCATTATGCTATTTTTATAGATCAGTCAGTCATGAAAAAAGCATTTTATTGCATGTCCTACTTAAATATAATTAATATACGAATTTAAATACTAATAATTAAAGTCTAATTAAGGGAAGAAAACTAATGGATATAAACACAGGGTTTTCAATCCTAATGTAAAATATTAGGTGTGATTTTATAGTCAGTGTACTCTCTAGTGTCTAGTGTTACTCTCCTGGCCTAATGGTTAGAGAGTCTGACTCCTAACCCTAAGGTTGTGGGTTCGAGTCTCTGCCGGCCACGACTGAGATGCCTTTGAGCAAGCCACCGAACCCCCTCAACTGCTCACAGGTATAAATGGCTGCCCACTGCTCTGGGTGTGTGTTCACGGTGTGTGTTTTCCCTGCTGTGTGTGTGTGTGTGCACTTTGGATGGGTTAAACGCAGAGAACAAATTCTGAGTATAGGTCACCGTAGTTAGTCGTATGTCACGTCACTTTCACTTTTCAGTTTACAGTACAGACCAAAAGTTTGGACACACCACCTTTTCAACAGGACAGTGACCCCAAACACACCTCCAGGCTGTGTAAGGGCTATTTGACCATGAAGGAGAGTGATGGGGTGCTGCGCCAGATGACCTGGCCTCCACAGTCACCGGACCTGAACCCGATCGAGATGGTTTGGGGTGAGCTGGACTGCAGAGTGAAGACAAAAGGGCCAACAAGTGCTAAGCATCTCTGGGAACTCCTTCAAGACTGTTGGAAGACCATTTCAGGTGACGACCTCTTGAAGCTCATCGAGAGAATGCCAAGAGTGTGCAAAGCAGTAATCACAGCAAAAGGTGGCGACTTTGAAGAACCTAGAATATGACATATTTTCAGTCGTTTCACACTTTTTTGTTATGTACGTATATAATTCCACATGTGTTACTTCATAGTTTTGATGCCTTCAGTGTGAATCTACAATTTTCATAGTCATGAAAATAAAGAAAACTCTTTGAACGAGAAGGTGTGTCCAAACTTTTGGTCTGTACTGTATATACAGTATTATATGCACATCATTGTTGTAGAAACTACACAAAAATACATACAGCACTGTTATGTCGTAGTTGGACTTGTACTCAGGTTAAGTTTAGGTGTTTGCTGATGTTCTTGAATGTTGCGTAAGGCTCCTCGGAGCAAAATAGCGATGGGAAGAAAGAAAGAAAGAAAGAAAGAAAGAAAGAAAGAAAGAAATAACAAATCAAGGCAGAAATGTGGAATCTAATCAATTCGAAGCCAAAGAAGAGGGATAAATTTAAGAATATCAGAGACTCTAGTCTACGCAAAAAGGACCTGATTTATGACCTCTTAGAAATCTACTCTTTCTCATTCATCTGTTAGTGCTGATTTGTCCAGGTTGCTGAGCTCAGAAACTCAACCTGCCCCCAGTCTGTTTTGTTTCACCTGCTGCCTGTGACGAGCTACACAACCCCAGACAGTGATAACTTTTTTGTTCCAACACTGACGGCATCTAAGGTGCACAGGGAACAGAAAAAAGTGATAGAAGATGAAAATGATATACCTGCATGTTGCTGGCGAGAGGAGGACAGATTTTGCACTTGGATTTCCATTCACGTTGTGTAGCGTTATTAGATTTGTCTAGAAACGCTCGGATGAAAGTGTTACTGTGTCCTTTGAGGCTTGTTGTTTCCTCGACCACCCTCTCATGCGATGCGGGCATTAATCATGATCATCTGTTTTTGATTAGCGCTTAATCAAGCCTGGCATTTTGGAAGCACTGTGTCACTGCTGCATTACAAAAAGATGAGATATTGCTACTGAATGCTTGAAAGGAGCCAGAAATCAAACATGACTCTGCCTTGATCACGAGGTACAGATAAGAGTTTCGCTTTGCTGCACACTTCTATGCCTGATCAGCAGAAAGTTTATGAGTTTAAAACGTTGTATAAGAGTGTTTGCACTGTGTATAGGAATAAATTCCCAAGGAGAAAAGGTGCATCTTGTTCTCTTATTAATAATGGATGAGAGTGGGTATGGTGAGCATCTTCGATGTGTCTCTAAACTGGGATTTTGTATAGTAAGATATTTTAAAATGAGGCCGGAAATAAACGTTTACATTCTTTTTAGTTATTTTTTCCATGCGTTTGTATTCTATGCATCAATAGATGTTCCTCTTACGTATATTCAGACGTTGTATTTGGTTCTCCTATTCTGTGTCGGCCATTTTTGAAAAAACGGGACTTCTAGAAAGATCTTGGACATCCTGCATCATCGGGCCTTGTGCAGTTGTACAGTACATTGTGCATGTGTTGGTGTTTTAGTGCTGATGGCTGGTTACTTATCTTGGCTATGACATTGTTAAGCATCTGTTTAGTGTGTTCAACTGCAATGTGCAATTAATTTCATGTAATGCTGACATCTGTGGCAGAATTTAAGATTTGCTAATAAAAACGATGACCTGACTAAAGGTCCTCTAAATGAGGGATGTTTACCAATGAGGTGATGGATGTGATTTGTGTGCGAAGGTCAGTGTTTAATTTTATCACGTCTCATCATAACTGAAATACTGGAAAAAATGTAATGGTCAGATACTCAAACGTGGATCCTATAGTATATTGATACTGGAATAAACTGCTTTCCAATATGACGTCCCATGTATCCTACAGGATGTGTAACTCCTGAACTCTGCACAACCCACCCTAACAGACTGAGGTGTCACGGGCAGACAGATGGTGAATGTCATGTCATTTCTTTTCTCTTAGTTCAAACGCCACTTTCTGGGTTTTTGTCTAAGGGCATTTTCAGACCTGTAGATCTTTGCGTTCTTTATGTATTATTAAAATGTTGCATTTTCTCCTTGGTTTGCTTTCGGATGGCAGAATTTCAAAGCTTAGAAAATGTGAAAAAAGTGACATGTGAGTAAACTGTCCTCTCATTGATCAGAGTGTGACCGTTTATACAGAAGCTCTCATCCATCGAGATGGATGTGAAGTCCGTTGAGGTGAAGTTAACCAAGTCTCCAAGGCACCCGCCTTATACCTCCCTGGGAATTCTCTTAAGCCGACCTTCGAGTGCGGAATCCTGCTGACGGTGCCAGCTTGTTGTGGAAATTAAAAAAAAAAAAATAGCACACTGGTATGCAGTAAAAAGGTTCACAATTTATTTGGACTTCTGTGCAACAATTCTTCTTGTGAAACCAAGAAAACACTGTCCATCACTGGCTACATTACAGCACCTGATCTCCTGATCGGGATAACCTTACCAAGATCTGCCTAAGCTGATTCTGAGCCTTGAGTCTGGCCATCTCATCTCCAGCTTATTTTGACCTTTTACAGAATGAAAACTTGCTAGAAACCTTAACTAACTTCACTCAAATGTGAACCACAGCCTCATTTGGGTAACACTGGAGGGTGTGATTATAAATATACAGTCTGACAGTGTATTGATGAGGAGGTTCTTGTCCTCAAAGTCCACATATACTGTAGCTCTCATCTCCTCTTTGAATGTCTGAAAACGTCATGAAGCGGAATACACCTGGAACTGATCCATCTCTAGATGCTTCCCTAGCCACACATACTAGCCAAACTCACTGGCCAAACATACTACACATCATGCTACATAATGCAGTTTCCATCATGCATTGATAAACAGCTTGGTTTGTTGAGTCTGATTGCTTTCTCACCATAATCCAACCACTCCACAGTTCATTTGCAATGTGAAAAAGGTCATCTCTGGCTGATTGTTTTGGTGTGGATCTGAACATGATTGCTGTATTCGTACATGTCTAAATGAAGCAAACCTAAATGAAGCTCCAGGCTCAGAAACAAATGCTCAACATATGAAATTATCCACAATCTCCATCTGTTTACATGTGATTTGTCTTGTATCAGCCCCCTGTCCTGTCCTCGGTCTATTGCACTATTGTGTTTTAATGTAATTCACTTGTTTTGTGTTAGTTTCTGATCAGTTTATCTATTTATATGCTTAGGTGTTCTAGTTTTAATTAATCATCCACTTCCCCTGTTTATTTACCATTTCCAGGATCTGAAGTAACTGGTTTTGACCCATGCTTGTGTCGTTTTGTGTCGTGATTGGTTGGACCCTTTCCGAATAAAATTGAACATACTTTTAAGAACCCTTGAGCAAGGCACCGGACCCCGTAACTGCTCCCCGGGCGCCGCAGCATAAATGGCTGCCCACTGCTCCGGGTGTGTGTTCACAGTGTGTGTGTGTTCACTGCTGTGTGTGTGCACTTTGGATGGGTTAAATGCAGAGAACGAATTCTGACTATGGGTCACCGTACTTAGCCTTATGTCACGTCACTGTTAACTGTAGGATACCAAGAACAATAGTGAGGAGAAGGTTAAAACTTTTCATATTTCTCATGTTTTGTATTTATCCAACCATTTTTGGAGATCCAGTTTTCCAAAGCTTACAACCAACCCCAGTTATAACATCAGTGTTGGTCGTGAGCTGAGAGGTCTGGTATATCAAAGCACAGTTTGGCCCTGATATTTTTCTGTGGGTTCAACACACATGCTCACTCTCACACAGGGCAAGTACTTAGGATCTGAATGCCACTTCTTGTAGACAGACCTGTGCTTGTAGCATCTACCTCTGGTCATCTACAGCACCCAGTCCCCTATTTAATATGAAATCTCAGTACTTTTCTGCAACAGAACTCCACTTTTGACATCTCCTTTACCGCAGGAAAAGGTCACCAAGTGTTAGTGAAGCATGTGTGTGTCGGTGTGGTTTCAATCTGAGCATTGCTCTTGAGCTTGCTTTATCTTCCCATGTTGGTGAGTGACTGTTTGTGTGTGTGTGTGTGTGTGTGTGTGTGTGTGTGTGTGCATGTACACTTCACCGCAGCTTAGCACGGCAGGCTGCTCCAGGCTTTCCCATGTTACTTACCGAGCTCTCGACAGCACACAATAGTCTAAAGACCCTCCAGGAAACCTGCAGCCAGCTAGGGAACTACTGAGCCCTAGAGAGCTACAAAGCTACTGTGTGTTTCAGAGAAGAAAAGTGCTCATAAAATTAGTCCATTTATAATCCTAGATTCAGCTTCTTTGTATTTAAGGAACTTCCTTTTATAGAGCAATTAAAATGAAATTATCTCCAAAGTTCAGCAGTGTCAAGATGAATAATGGTACATTTCCAACAGATATGTGGAAATCACTGTAATCTCCTACTTAGTCTCCAGTAAACAGAGTAGGGAGTCCTTGCGTAAGGTGACCCTCAGACATAGAGACTCCTATAGGTTCCTCAAAATATGTACACTTTATATAATTTTATATAAAATAGGAAAGTTGTGATTTTAGAATTGTGTTCGATCCAACAAACTGTCACGGCTGGGCCCTTGAGCGAGGCCCTTGTCTTCTAACTGATTAATGTAAGTCAGTCTTGTTAAGGGCATCTACAGAATGCTGTAAACATTCAGCTGAGTAACAATAAAAGTGCAGAATCACAGCGGAGTAAACTTAGCTTAGTGGTTAGCACGTTCGCCTCACATCTCCAGGGTTGGGGGTTCGATTCCCGCCTCCGCCTTGTGTGTGTGGAGTTTGCATGTTCTCCCCGTGCCTCGGGGGTTTCCTCCGGGTACTCCGGTTTCTTCCCCCGGTCCAAAGACATGCATGGTAGGTTGATTGGCATCTCTGGAAAATTGTCCGTAGTGTGTGTGTGTGTGTGTGAGTGAATGAGAGTGTGTGTGTGCCCTGTGATGGGTTTGCACTCCGTCCAGGGTGTATCCTGCCTCGATGACCGATGAAGCCTGTAATAGGCACAGGCTCCCCGTGACCTGAGAAGTTCGGATAAAAGCAGTAGAAAATGAATGAATGAATGAATCCTAAGGAACGTGAAAGATGGATGAAGATGAAGTCCGTCTTGAGGGATCTGGTGGGGATGAACCTCCTCCTGACCCTCTCTGTTTCAGATAACAGACTATGTAAGTGGAAACAAACAGCAGAACAATATTTTTAGCTTACATTTACATAATAAGACAACAAACCCAGAAATAAAATCTAGACATCATAAATTGCTCAATCTAAAACAATACGACTATAACAAATCACTGGCTATTACTATCAGAAAATAGAAATAACCCTAAAATTCCATTCATTAAGATCAGTGGGCTTTAAATCCCACACTGTGGCCAGTGATCTCATTAAAGAATCAAAGCATGAAGGATTTGTTATGCTTGCAATAAACTGGATCTAATGATATTTTTAAGAATTCTTTAATTCATAAATGAATTCTTAACAAGTCATTAGATCCAGTCTAACTGTGGCAGCAAAACAGTATTCATAGTATTCCTGTTTTTACTCAAATAGATTCAATACAGAAACAAAAAGTGCAATGGTCCATTTCCACATTGCACCAAGAGCCAAGCTATTATTAGAGACAGTTTAATAGCCTGTACTTTTAATAAATCGGCGCTCATAAAAGTGTGGCCGTCACGTCGGCTGTAAAAATATAATACAGAATGCAAAGTCAGACGTATAACAAATCCCCCCAGATCATGGTGTTGTTTTTTTTCTTTTGTTTTTAATTTGTAGAGAGTCTAGTCTACATCTCGCTTTCAAGTTGGCCCAATGGATAAGGTGTCTGACTTTGGAGACGAAGGTATAGGGTTCGAGTCCAGTGGCCCAGCCCAATTTTGGGGCAGTGGTGGCTCAACTGGTTAAGGCTCTGGGTTGTTGATCGGAGCATCGGGGTTCGAGGCCTATCACAGCCAAGCTGCCACTGCTGGGCCCTTGAGCAAGGCCCTCAACCCTGCCTGCTCCAGGGGTGCTGTATCATAGCTGCCCCTGCACTCAGACCCACCCAACCTCCTTAGTTGGGGTATGTGAAGAAAAGAATTCCACTGTGCTGTAATGTATATGTGGCAATAATAAAGGTGCCCCGTTCTATAGTGACTCTCTTTACTCCACCATATGCCCAGGTTTCATTAGCGTAAGTCTACATTTGGACTCGTAACTGTTTTATCCTGGAACAGCAATCCTTTGCAGATCATCATGGGATGCAGGATTAAAACAAACAAACAAACAAAAAAAAAAGATAAAAATGTTGAGAAAACGTCGTAAACTCCACACGGACCCTAGAGAGGTGAGACGCCAACACGATGCCCTAAATTGACTTTTGTTTATCACCTTGATAATTACAAACTCTTTAAAATGTTCCAGGATGTCTCATTTGCAATTCTTTCAGCTCATGATCCTAACTGAGCTATTAACGATCCCGGCACACTCTGTGCCCTGCTCCATTCGAGCCACCAGCGTGACTAAACCTATCGTCCCTCGAGGCACAAGTTAAACATGCATGCAGGGAAGAATCTCCTCAGCACCAGCATTCAGGAAGTGGAAGAGCCGTAGCTGATTGCGACAGTAGGACTAAACGCACACTTCTGTTGTTAATTTATGCCAGACATAATGATAACGGTGACCTAAGACAATATGTTAATTATTTTTTTCTCCAAAACGAATGCTGAAAGATTTATAACATCGTCACATGCGGCAAACTTCAAAAAAATCGACAAATATCCGATTAGATTTTTTTTTGTATAGCGCTTTTAATAAACGACATCGTCTCGAAGCAGCTTTACAGAACATAAATACAGCACAAAAATTACTAATATTAGACTTATATTTAAATGTGTTTGTATTTATCCCTAATGAGCAAGCCTGAGGTGACTGATGCGACTGTGGTGAGGAAAAACTCCTATAGATGGAAGAGGAACAAACCTTGAGAGGAACCAGACTGAAAAGGAACCTCTTTTGGGTGAGACAAAGGGGTGTGATTATAATTTATTATAAACACCAGAGAGTGTTATTATGAATAATGTTCTTTCTACTGTCATATACATTCTAAAACAAAAGTCTCATTTATCTACTACAGTGTCCTCTGAAAGTATTTGTGGCCCTACAGGGCTGATTTATTTCTTTGGTATTTCAGCTTTTATTTCCTGCAACTTTCATTTAAATTTCACTCACTCACTCACTCACTCACTCACTCACTCACTCACTCACTCACTCACTCACTCACTCACTCACTCACTCACTCACTCACTCACTCACTCACTCACTCACTCACTCACTCACTCACTCACTCACTCACTCACTCACTCACTCACTCATTCATTCATTCATTCATTCGTTCTCTAGCGCTTATCCAAACTTCTCGGGTCACAGGGAGTATGTGCCTATCTCAGTCGTCGTCGGGCATCAAGGCAGGATACACCCTGGACAGAGTGCCAACCCATCACAGGGCACACACACTCTCTCTCATTCACTCACACACACTCTCATTCACTCACACACACACACACACACACTCTCATTCACTCACACACACACACACTACGGACAATTTTCCAGAGGTGCCAATCAACCTACCATGCATGTCTTTGGACCGGGGGAGGAAACCGGAGTACCTGGAGGAAACCCCCGTGGCACGTGGAGAACATGCAAACTCCACACACACAAGGCGGAGGAAGGTATCGAACCCCAACCCTGGAGGTGTGAGGCGAACGTGCTAACCACTAAGCCACCTTGCCCCCCCCCCCCCCACACACACATTTAAACCTGTGAATGTAATGACAATAAAATCTGATTGACTAAGATCTTCTCTACTTGACACCTTTACCTCCATGATAGGCTCCTCTCATCTGTCTTACCTCAAACATCAACCTGCATCTCTGAGACGTGAGTTACAGCAAGAGCTCCATGGAGAAAAAAGGATATATCTTCATACATCCAGACATCAGTTAGATTTTCTCCTGTCTCTGCGCATTACACAGGTCAGGCTTGTTGGTGCAGAGGACTAATTCCTGTTCGAGATCCTCCCGAATATGCTGCCAGTTCGCCTGCAGCTGAGATAAGATGGTGTTGAATCCGTGATGTGTGAAAGCAAAAAAATATATATATATATATAAATAAACTCAGTGCTGCTTGCAGAAAATAGATGCTGCCAAAATCCATCTGGATAATAGACAAATAAATCAACTCCTGCAGTATTTACTGTGTAGTGGTATAGAAAACATAAAAAAAAAAAAAAAAAAGATTTCGCTCTTGATGGAAAAGCCCTAACGTTGACGTGACGTTAAAATCGGATTTGAGAGTTGAGAATGTAGAGTGTGTGAAAATAGCAGGAAAAGAAAACAAAAAAAACAGCGTGTTAAAGTGTTAAGACGGGAACCAGTGAAAACAATTTCTGACTAGAAATATGAGGGGTATTTTATCTGCAAGTGGAATTTATTTTCTCAATTCATTTTTAGAGTTAATATCTTGAATCAGGGGGGACAAGGTGGCTTAGTGGTTAGCACGTTCGCCTCACACCTCTAGGGTTGGGGGTTCGATTCCCGCCTCCGCCTTGTGTGTGTGGAGTTTGCATGTTCTCCCCGTGCCTCGGGGGTTTCCTCCGGGTACTCCGGTTTCCTCCCCCGGTCCAAAGACATGCATGGTAGGTTGATTGGCATCTCTGGAAAATTGTCTGTAGTGTGTGAGTGAATGTGTGAGTGAATGAGAGTGTGTGTGTGCCCTGTGATGGGTTGGCACTCTGTCCAGGGTGTATCCTGCCTCGATGCCCGATGACGCCTGAGATAGGCACAGGCTCCCCGTGACCCGAGAAGTTCGGATAAGCGGTAGAAAATGAATGAACGAATGAATATCTTGTATCAGTAAATGCACGTAGCCGAGTGTATCTCAACTGTTAATTATTAAATAAATATTATTAGGGAGTAACAGTGGTAAAAATCCTGTTTTGTTCCAAAATACAAACACAATATCCTCGAGGTGCTGGAAGGAACTTAGATAGCCTAGATATCTAAACAGCTAAGACAGGCTTTCATTTTAAGACGATTTTAAGTCTTGCAAGCTTAATTTAAATAAAACAACAACAACAACAACAACAACAACAACAATGTGCCGTTTTCCTGCTATATGACTCCCCATACAGAGATTTTATCAGGCGTCAAGATGCAAAGCATTTCTTGATAGAGACTTCAATTTAAATTGTATTATTTATATAGACGATTATAGACAGTATGACATACAGTGAAATGTTTAAAACTGAGACAAAAATGGAAAAAAAAAACATCTTGGTTGCTTATCCCTTACCTACAATAACTGCATCAAGCCGGAGACTCAGTGACATCACCAAATGGATGCTTTCTTCTTTTGTGGTGCTTTTCCAGGCTTTTATCACCGCCTCTTTCTGTTGTTGTCTCTCCCGTCAGTCTCCTGTTCACGAGCTCGATTGGGTTAAAAAACTTCCACTTTTCCCAGATGATAAATGAATGAATGAAGTTCCTCCTGAAACATTTGGATGCATTCTGTACTGTAAATTGGCAGACTGTGTTTCTGTAGACGTCCGAATTCATTCAAAAGCAGCCATTCACGCCCAAGCCATGACGCTACCACCACCATGCTTCACAGATAAGCTCCTGTATTAGATATCGTGAGCAGATCCTTTCTTCCTCCACACTTTAGTCTTTATTTCGCTTTGTTCATCGGAGCTTTTGTTGCTTAGATCTGTATTTCTTTGCAAATTCAATTTGTTCTTCTGATTCTCACTGCTGATGAAATGTTTGTATCTTATAGAACCTCTATATTTCTGCTCTCGGTCTTCTTCGTACAGTACAGTGGGTTGTGATATCTTTACCCTGCACTTTGGAGGTTGTTTGATGTCTCTGACTGTTGTAGTTACAGTATTTTGTCATCAGCAGTCATTTTATTCCTTGGCCAACACGTTTGCTATCTGTTGCTCAGTAATCTCTGGTTTCTTTCTCTTTTAATACGCTCCACATTGTTGTACAGGTTATGTCCAAATCTTTTACAATGCCTCCGATCGATTTTTCCCTCTTTTCTCAGTTTATCCTTTTTAACAACAAATTAGGATAGAACCAAAAGTAGAAGTTCAGATCTATTTGTTGTTCAAAACAAAAATGAATACTTTTAAATCATAAGTCAATATAAATATTTTTATATTAATTTTTTGATCTAAAACCTACATTATATGTCTTCAGACTACAGCAAAAGGAAAACACATGGACCTTCCTTGCCGTTCGAATAGTTTGGATGTGTTTCCTAGTAGGAGATTATTTTAAAGATTTAACTTTTCTTCTGGTTTGCCTCACACCTCCAGGGTTGGGGTTCGATTCCCACCTCCGCCCTGTGTGTGTGGAGTTTGCATGTTCTCCCCGTGCCTCGGGGGTTTCCTCCGGGTACTCCGGTTTCCTCCTCCGGTCCAAAGACATGCATGGTAGGTTGATTGGCATCTCTGGAAAATTGTCCGTAGTGTGTGAGTGTGTGAGTGAATGAGAGTGTGTGAGTGTGTGAGTGAATGAGAGTGTGTGTGTGCCCTGCAATGGGTTGGCACTCCGTCCAGGGTGTATCCTGCCTCGATGCCCGATGACGCCTGAGATAGGCACAGGCTCCCCGTGACCAGAGAAGTTCGGATAAGCGGTAGAAAATGAATGACTGAATGAACTTTTCTTCTTTATTTATGCCAAGAAATGATAAATATTCGAAGTGATATTTTGAAATAAATGATTAAAATCAGCAGTAGAAAGTGGGTCACTACAACATGACTAGTTTGAGCTGCATAGTGCATAGAGGCTATGATAAATACATCAGACTTTTTAAACAAGCTTAGTTTATAGATTAATTGTTAATCTAATATCCTGTTTCTTTCTTTTTTTTTATTACATGAGTGTGACAAAAAGACCTATATTAATATGTGGCTGTGTATTAATCTAAATAATACTTAAATTATCATATAGTTGAATAATCGTTTAGAACGCCTGCTTCCGTTGGTCCCTTGCTGCACATGAATGTCAGCAACATCCAAGACAGAATGAGCTGAATTTTTCTCAGGCTTCTTGTCTATAAAATAATATAGTAAATCAGTGAAGATTAGGTTTGGCATGACTAGACAACTGAAAAGGGAGAGAGAGGGAGAGAGAGAGAGTGTTACCTCTAGGGGAACAGCACTTAAAGCTCTGCACTAAAAGCACAAAACAACAACATGTGAAATAGATTGAAGATGGAGTGATGGTGCTTACTGAAGCTGCAACACCGATTTGAGTCACATTTTGTATGTGGCTTGCTCTAAACACACCGAGTCGTTGTGCCATGTTTAAGTTTAGACTCATGGTGTCCTTAGTGTGTGACCTAGCAAACCAGTATACAGTAGATGTATTCGTTCATAGAGACTTCACAGCACTTTAGTATGTCGCTCTGGATAATTAGTGTCTACCAAAGGCTGTAAACGTCGTGTGATTAAAATCACTGACATGGTCAGAGTTGGTCTAATGGCACATAAACCATTGAGTTTACGTTTGTTTTTGAATTGCTGTAAACAACCATTTCATTGTATTCATCCTTTTACCCTAGTGTGTGTGTGTGTGTGTGTGTGTGTGTGTGTGTGTGTGTGTGTGTGTGTGTGTGTGTGTGTGTGTGTGTGTGTGTGTATATGCGTGTATGCGTGTATGCATGTATAATGCAATTATATGAGGAAACCTAATTATTTCATTCATTCTTTGTGGAACTTATTAACTGCTCACTCCCAGATCCTAATGGGACTCTGAACAAGTGCGTCATTAAAGGCAAATAGACCTGTTGGGTAAATGGTTTAAGCCTATACGTAAACAAAAAGTGCTCTAACAGACAACTCTAAAAGACAAGTATGTGGTGTGCTACAAGTGCCTGATTAGTGTTTAGGGTGTTACTTTCAAGTTTCATCCTTAACCAATTAAATCTGATCTACTTTGTTTAAGTACAGACATTTCTAACAGTTCTCACTTCACTAAATATTTAGTGATAAACTTTCCCCCGTTGCTCCATCGGGTGTTTATACCAAATTCTTACAATGAGACCATTATAAATAAATAAATAAACAATTAAACAAACAAACAAACAAATAAACAAGCATAAATAAATAAATAAATAAATACATACATACTGTACATACATACATACATACATACATACATACATACATACATACATACATACTGTTTATACATACATACATACATACATACATACATACATACATACATACATACTGTACATACATACATACATACATACATACATACTGTACATACATACATACATACATACATACATACATACATACATACTGTACATACATACATACATACATACATACATACATACTGTACATACATACATACATACATACATACATACATACATACATACATACTGTACATACATACATACATACATACATACTGTACATACATACATACATACATACTGTACATACTGTACATACATACATACTGTACATACATACATACATACATACATACATACATACATACATACATACATACTGTACATACATACATACATACATACATACATACTGTACATACATACATACATACATACATACATACATACATACATACATACATACATACATACATACTGTACATACATACATACATACATACTGTACATACTGTACATACATACATACATACATACATACATACATACATACATACATACATACATACTGTACATACATACATACATACATACATACATACTGTACATACATACATACATACATACATACATACATACATACATACATACATACATACTGTACATACATACATACATACATACTGTACATACTGTACATACATACATACTGTACATACATACATACATACATACATACATACATACATACATACATACATACTGTACATACATACATACATACATACATACATACTGTACATACATACATACATACATACATACATACATACTGTACATACATACATACATACATACATACATACATACTGTACATACATACATACATACATACATACATACATACATACATACATACATACATACATACATACATACATACATAAATAAATAAATAAATAAATGGTTAAATTCTCTTTGCTGGTTATATAATATACAATAAATCAGCACAAGCTGGTGAGAAATGAATTGAGAAAGAGAAGAAAAAAAAAACTTAGAGCTCTCAATCAAACTGAGACCCACATTATGCAAATGTTTTAAAGGAAACAAACAAAATGTCCATCTTATACAATCAGCATACAAATGTTCTCATCAAGGATTTTTTTCCCCTTCTAAACAATCACCGGTTTCTGGAGTTAATGACTGCGGACATCTAAGATCCCATATCCCTTCCTCTGAAGTGTGGCAAGTCAGCCAGCACATCGATTTAATCTTCCAGGTATTGCTGAGCTTTATTCAGCTGCTCATTTCTTTTCCAGGTTTCTTCTGCTGAGATTAAGAAATGTTCGGTGGGAGAAAAACATGTACGAATTTCTGCGGATTTAAGACCGAATGCACGTATCACTGAACTCCATCGATCCTGTTTGGCATTACTAGACAATGAGTGAGAGAGAGAGAGAGAGAGAGAGAGAGAGAGAGAGAGAGAGAGAGAGAGAGAGAGAGAGAGAGAGAGAGTGAGAGAGAAGGGAGCACTACCGTACCTCTATCAACAGCAGTTAATGGTCTGTACTAACAGCATATCCATTTGAAATAAACTGAAGAAAAGAAAGAGCTTTCACATGTAAAAAAAAAAAAAGTAATTCTCTCGTCACTTTCGCCATTTTATTTGATTCGATTTCAAAGTGGAGCCGAACTGTATCACAGAGGAGATCCCTAATTATTATTAATAACATCTGCCTATTTGCGTTTTCTCTGGTTATGACAGTAGTTTCATCCCCTCTCTCTCTCTCTCTCTCTCTCTCTCTCTCTCTCTCTCTCTCTCCCTGTGAAGCACCCTTTTACACTAAAAAACGTCTTATAAGAAAAAAGTGCTGCTAGTTTTTAACATTGTATTGTAATTTATTGCTTATTTAATAAAGCTGAGTTAAAAATCAATCTCTTTCTCTCTCTCTTTCTCTCTCTTTCTCTCTCTCTCTCTCTTTCTCTCTCTCTCTCTCTTCTCTCTCTCTCTCTCTCTCTCTCTCTCTCTCTCCTCAAATTTTCCCTCTCTCTCCCTCTTCTCTCGCTCATCATCCTCTCTCGCTCCTCTCTCCTCTCTCGTCTCTCCCTCTCTCTCTCTCTCTCTGTTTTACATCTACGTTGGGGACAGTATGAAGAGAATACTCTGTGTGAATATAATTGAAATGTAGTTCACAATGATTTCCCTAATACGAGCCCTGCACACTTTGGAAACTGAGAGAACATTTGCATATTTTTAATTAAATGCCTTGAAAATTTCAAAATACTCTAAACTAACTTGTCGCTTTCAACATTTCGGCATTAATTAATTAATGTTTGCCCTTGACTTGTCAGCACAGACTTACATGTTTATTCATTATTTTGAAACTTCATTACTGTAGGATGGATGGAGTTATTGGGCACAGATTTTACTCTGCTAAGCTAGTTTGGTGTTCGGTAGTTATTTGAGAAGAAATAAACAAAAAAATAAGCTTATTCTGTCTCCTCCTGGAAACTCATATAAAGGGATGTAGCTATGCTGGGCTATGTAGCTGCTGCCTGTAAATTGTGTGTGTGTGTGTGTGTGTGTGTGTGTGTGTGTGTGTGTGTGTGTGTGTGTGTGTGTGTGTGTGTGTGTGTGTGTGTGTGTGTGTTAGCACCATGTGACAGGAGGCTATTAATAAAAGGGCAAGATGATCAGTGGCCTCAGGCCATAAAGCATAAAGAAATTCATTAGAATCAATCTTGATCTTTCAGAGATGACATAAGATGGCGTGCTGCCTTAGGGACCAGTTGGTATGTACGGAACGTGTTTCAAGATTTCATGCACACGGCATGACGGCAAAACCATGTATTAATGGAAAAATAGCGTTTACAATCTTATTTAGAACGGCTGCCTCCTCTGGTACCTTGCACATGAATGTCAGCGACATCTATGTTGGATTAGCTGAATTTTGTTCAGACTTATTGTCTATAAAATAATATAGTAAGTGAGCGAGAGATTAGGTTTGGCATAACTAGAATGCGAGAGAGAGAGAGAGAGAGAGAGAGAGAGAGAGAGAGAGAGAGAGAGAGAGCGAGGAAGAGCGAGAGAGAAAGAGAGTAGAGGGATATAGAGATAGAGATATAGAGCTACGATGAGACACATTCTCTCTATTACGATCGCTCCTCTGCATGCTACATCTCAACTGCTCTCTCTCTCTCTATTCCTCTCTCTCTTCTCGCTCCTCTCCTCCTTCTATAATATCGCGAGCTTTTTTATTTTAATAACTCAGCTTTATTAATAAGCCTATTCCAATACACTGTTAAGACCAATCATCACTTTTTTAAAATATTTTTTTAGTGTTAACCTGGTGTTTACAATTAGTCTCATCAATCAATCATCATCATCCACCATCAAAAATATCATCATCATCAATCAAACAAAATAAAAAAAAACAACAAAAACACCCCCCCCACCCCCCCCACAACCAAGCCTCTAACATTTTTATAACACCATTTCATTCAACAACATAAAAATAAAAAAAATCCCGCTCAAAAACAAAAATAAAAAAACCCTCAATATCCTTGCTCTGCTTTCTTCTTTACAAAAATTAAAAAAATAAATCAAAATCAATTTTGACTCTAGCTTTTCACACTACTAGAAGAGCCTGAAAAACCAGAAGTGGGATGAATCAATCCTCCCGTTTCTCGATTTTGTTTTTCTCGAGTCATATAGATGCATTTTTTTTTTTTTTTATTTTTTTTTTTTTTTTTTTTTTTTTTTGCGCCTCTCCATCCCAAACAGAAATTGATCAGCATTCCCCATTTCTTTTTTTTTTTTCTTTCCTCCCTCTTTTTTTATACCTAATAAAATACTTTTTTATAAACCAGCCCCCCAAAGATAAAAACCCTCACCTGGGACCCCATTTTCATCAACGAAAGAATCAAAAAGAAAGAAAAAGTGCTCTTTCAGGCTTTCATTCATTCTGTTCAGCAGCTCAAACAGGGGTTAAGGTCTTTTGCAATGGTTAAAAAAAAAAAAACAGTGAAAAAAACATTTCCTTTTCGTCTCTTCCTGTGCAAAAAGGGACAAAGTCTTTTTTAAAACTAAATTAAAAACATCTTTAAAAAAAACAATCAAGGGTTTTTAAACACACACTAACCTAAAACCAACTTGGATATTAAAAAATCGAAAAACAATACACCGTTTCACCCCCACCCCCCTAACCACCACCCCCCCCCCTTCCCCGCCCCAGCCCCCCCCCCTTCGCCCCCTTTTTCTCCCCAAGCCCCCACACAAGAGCACCCCCCTCCGGGGCTTGGCCACATACGCCCGCCCACCTTTCCCCCCCGCACCCCACCGGCTTTCCCCACTCCTCACCCTTTTAATCCACCTGCTGCTGCCCACCTATCCTGCCTCAACCTGCTAAATCACCTGCTCACCCTGCCAACCTGCTCCCTGCTCGCTCTTTCTTTTTTCTTCCCCCCCCCCCAACCTTCTCCGCTTCTTTTTACATCCCCTTCCTCATACCTCCCCTTCTACAACCTTCTACCCCCTCTCTCTACCTTCTTCACCCTTCTTCTGCCTTTCCTTTCTCTTCTTATTTTAATTTATAATAAAAAAACACTCTCCATTCGGTTTATCGTGTCGTCTAAAACAAACTAAACACCTAAAAAAAAAACCCAAACACCCCCATCGTGTCCCCCCTTTTGTTCCCCTCCCTCCACCACTAATCCCCTCCACCATCACACCCCGTGTCTTTCCTTTTTTTCCTCGCTTCCTGTTCCCTTCCCTTTGTCTTTCCTCCTTCCCTTGTCCGCTCCAACATACCGTGTCTTTCCTCCCATCCAGCTTTCTTTTGTTTACAGTTTTCACACAACATTTGTATATTTCCTTTCCTTTTGCTTCATAAATTGGTAAAACATGTCTTTTTTCTGTATCAAGGTACAAACCATTAAAACCATGAAGCTTCGGTAAAAGTTCCAGTTCTGGGAAAGGGTCGCCTTCATCCTTAGGGAGGAAGAGAACGCACTGAGGGACCCAGTGTAATTTGTCCCATACAAAATTAACTAATGCTGCCTGAATTTTTTCAACAAGGCCTGTGGGGGGCTCCAGGCAGGCTAAACGATGCCACAGTGTAGAGGCTACTAAATTGTTGGCCACCAGCATTCTCCCTCTAAGTGACATATTTGGTTTAAGCCATTCCCATTTTTTTAATTTGCCTTCTATTTTTTCCAATACTCCTTCCCAGTTTTTCTTTTCATCATTTAAAAAGATCCCTAAGTATCTGAAATCTCTTGTCCAGTCTAGTCCATTTGTTAATTTTGGTAGGCCGACGGTCCAGTTCCCTACCGCAATGGCTTCACTTTTTTTCCAGTTTACCTTTGACGAGGAAACTTGACTAAAATCAGCAACAACATTTTCTAAAACCTTGATATCATTTTGATTTTGTATTAAAACCATAACATCGTCGGCATATGCAGATAAAACATGTGGAGCATTAAAACCAGGAAGAATAAAACCATTTAAAGACATTCGCAATCTGTGTAAAAATGGTTCGATTGATAGAGTATATAACATACCTGATAGCGAGCAACCTTGTCTGATTCCCCGATTTACATTAAAAGGAGCGCTTATACCCTCGTATCTTGAGTACACTTTCAGCATCCTGGTACATCACCTTTATCATTGCTATAAGACCGGGGTTGAGACCAAAAGCCCCTAGAGTTTTCCAGAGGTATTGGTGCTCAACCCTGTCAAAAGCTTTTAATTGATCCAGCGAAATCAGACCAAGATCATTTGCCAATGAGCTGGAGACGTCCAAAATGTCCCGAATCAGAGAAACGTTATCAATGATAGATCTATTGGGTACACAGTAAGTCTGGTCGACGTGAATTATGGAGTCCATAACATTCCTGAGACGGTACGCCAGCGCTTTCGACATGATCTTGTAGTCCGTGCATAATAGTGACACTGGACGCCAGTTCTTGAGGTCTTGCAGATCACCTTTTTTGGGCAGAAGTGTGAGTACGGCCCTCCGGCTGCTCAGGGGTAGACAGCCTTCCTCACAGCTTTCGGTGAGAACTTCTAGCAGGTCTTCCCCCAGTTCCTGCCAGAAAAACTTGAAAAATTCCGCTCTGTCCGTTCTTCTTCTCCAGTCCGAAGAAGTACCGTGAGGGGGCATCAATTTCGTTGACGCCCTTGAAGCGAGAACGGACGAGAGCTCCTTGTGCTTTTGTGCCCAATAGATCTGCCATTAAAGCTTTTTTTGCCTTGAGGTTCTCAAAATGTCCTCTATTTCCTGTGGACTCAGTCAAGGCCTGGAGTTCCACAATATCTATCTCCAGCTCTCTTAATGACTTGGTGATGTCCCTTGTGACGTTGGCAGTGTACTCCTGACAGAGCTGCTGGATTAAAATCTTCCCATGGTCCCACCACTGTCTATAGGAGGAGAAATCTCTCTTTTCTTTCCTAAAAGAGGTCCAGAAAAATCTAAAAGACTCAATAAAATTAGCATCATTCAGCAAAAAAACATTAAAATGCCAGTATGCACTTCTATGTTTAAAATTTGCAATAAAAACTCTGCATCTGACTAAAAAGTGATCCGAGAAGCTAACAGGTGTCATTTGGCTAGTTTTATAAACATTGAAATTATGTTTAAAACAATAAAACCTGTCTAGTCTAGCTAGCGAAATAAAATCGTCTCTGCAATGTACCCATGTGTATTGTCTCTCGTTCCCGTGTTGCCTTCTCCACACATCTACCAGATCATGGGTTTTTATCAGACGTGTAAGTGTATGCTTCGATGCTGTGTGGGGTTCTGTGTGGTTTCTATCCATCAAATCATTTTGAGTGCAGTTAAAATCTCCTCCTAAAAACAGATAGTCTTTAAAATCACAACTGGATAAAAGTTCACATAATTTACTTAAAAGCAAAACTCGTTCAGGGCCGTTAGTTGGAGCATAAATGTTAATAAATACAAGATTAAAAAGTTCATATTTTGCTTCAACCAACATCAGTCTACCAGCAACAATCTCTTGTGTGGTGTAAGATTCTGGTATGAAATGTTTGGCAAAGAGAATGCCCACTCCGGCGCTTACTGAACTCAGTGAACTTAAAACAGCTTCACCTTCCCATTCCATCATCCATCTGGACTCATTCTCTTTATCACTGTGCGTTTTTTGTAAAAACATCACATCTATGTGTTTCAGTCGCATTAATTCATACAGTTCTGTTCTTTTTTTAACATCCCTTCCTCCACGTAAATTCAAAGAAGCAATGTTAAAATCAGACATGAGATAAAGTATGACATAGAAACAGACTAGCATTACGGCACAGAGTAATAGGTCATGCACTGTCATCCTCATCACACAGCAAATCCTGTCTTGTTTTTGTTATGAGCTTTTTTAGACGATAAACTTCTTGGTGTGTGAAACTTTTGTTTTTGTCTCTTATTATGTTAGTAGCTGAGTCTACAAAACGTTGTTTGTCGGGGAAGTGCTGGTCTATTTTGACTCCCTTCATGTTCTTTGTTTTTTGGAGAAACCTTTTTATCTCCTTAGCTGTATATGTGCCTGCCTGATCTTTAGTGAGTTGGTCCATATCGCTGTCTGTGTCTGTGTTGGTGTCTTGCTCACTGCCCGACTCCATCACTGCTTCTTGACTGTTTGCACTTTGTTGTTCATGTACTGCTTCAACAAGCCCTTTCTTCCTTGTCTGAAGGCCACTACCGCTTGCCTTAGACTTCCTTTTGGATCTGACCACAGTGAACCCTGCATCAGCTGTGATCAGATCCGTGTTGTCTGTAGCTACAGACTCCTCGCTACTCTGATGTCCAACCGTCTCTGTGTTTTGTTCTGGATTGTCATTATAAACTTCTGGATTCTCCTTTCCTGTCTCCATCTGTCCTGCTTCTGGCTCATTTGTTTTCTCTTGTCTTTCTTGACCTTCTCTGTTACTGTTTTCTTGTGTTACTTCCTCTTGTCTGTCTGTGTGTACATTGTTTCCCTCACTGTCATGCTTATCTTTTTCTTTCTGCTTTCCTGTCTCCTTACCACCATCGACCTCTTTCTCAGGACAGTTCCTGAACATATGTCCCTCCTGACCACACCCAAAACACTTCAACACTCCAGAAGTTGCAAAAATTACAAATTCTTCCCCATTCACTTTGACCTTGAACACTATGTTCAGGTCTTCATCCCTGTTGTTCATGATCATATACACAAATCTCCTGCAGGACAAAATGTGCTTCATCTCCGGGTCTTTGTAGCCTGTTGTAATTGGCTTTATCTCAGACACCGGTTTCCCAAATCTAGCCAGTTGTTCTAGCAGAACCTTATTGTCTACGTAGGGGGGAACATTAGACAAAATAACCCTTTTCGAGGGGCTACTGAGGGGAAAAGCTTTGATCAACGTATCTCTGATCACAACTCCATTAGCGACCACAACCTCAACTTTGTGGACTTCGTCTACAAATATCACCACAGCCTTATTCATGCGGCCGGCAGAGACAATGCTCCTACCGCCGATTAGTTTAGCTACCGCTGCGGTGCACTCCTCTACGGTGCACGCGACCGTCGGTAGCAATTTAAACCCATGTTTCCGGGTCAGGTTTGTTAAAGCCATGACGCCGAAAACACGGAAAATAAAGGCTCGTGCCGAGCTCAACACGAGCCGCTTCAACGCCTCTCACACACACACACACTACTCACTACACACCACCCTATGCTCACTCAAATCACACAACATACAACATGAAAAAAGCAATAAAGATAGAGTATTCACTCACACCTTCACTACACGCTCACACGCTCCTTCCACACTCACGCGCTCCGTCCACGCTCACACGCTCACGCATGCGCACAGAGAGAGAGAGAGAGAGAGAGAGAGAGAGAGAGAGAGAGAGAGAGAGAGAGAGAGAGATTAATCAAAAACCTTCCCTTTTACCACTAACTCCCACTTGTTTGCAAACCATTTATTGTCAAAGTAAAATGTTTATCCAGAACTCAGGCAGAATCATCACACACATACATACACATACACACACATAGACATACACACACACATACACACACACACACACACACACACACACACACACACACACACACACACACACACACACACACACACACACACATACACACACACATACATACACACACATACACACACACGAGAGAGAGAGAGAGAGAGAGAGAGAGAGAGAGAGAGAAGAGAGAGAGACAGAGAGAGAGAGAGAGAGAGAGAGAGAGAGAGAGAGAGAGAGAGAGAGAGAGAGAGAGAGAGAGAGAGAGAGAGAAAAGTTTGACAAAAATGAGTGCAAAAAATAATGGGTCGCTTCAGGGTCAATTTGTATTCATAATTTACAAATGGAACCGTGGCACAGCTGTAATTGCAATTACAACTGATTATTTAGTCAATTATGGACGGTTAGCGTGAGGGTCGAACAGGAAATATACAGATACTGTTCATGATGCTTCACTGGCAGTGACACAGAGGACGGTAATGTGTTCATCAGGTGAAAAATGAGATGGAATGATTTTTTTGGCATTTCAGAGCCACAAGTCTTGTTATTAAATTTTCTAAACAGCAAGTGGATGTGATTATTATCACAATAAATATGTAGGATTAACTAGAGAAAGCCTTAGTGGGATGTAGCTTTATGTTTACTTTTCCAGTATTTGGCAGCGACCTTTATCCAGAGCGTCTTGCTCAAAGTCCCAGCTCTCGCAGGTTTGTGGACCTGGGAATCAAACTCACAACCTTCCAATCAGTAGTCTAACACACTGAGCTACCACATACTTGTGTATTATGGTCCACACTATGTTTCTACGTTCACTCACACAGTGATTTATGTCGTCAGTCACTTTCGTCTCCAGATGAGAAACCCGAGCATCTGATCTGTCTTTCATTGCCATTTATGATTTTGAATGCTCTTGTAGTGGATGTTACAGGAAATGTTTTATCTTTATTTTCCACAAAGGACACACACAAGACCATATACATACAGCTGAATGCTAAAATAAGCCAAAATAAATAAAAACAAATTGGATTCAATATTGATTGACAGGTCTGTTTCAACGATAATTAGCTTATCGCCAGCCACACGTCGCCAGCCACATGTCACAAGCGGTCTTGGCAAACAGAGGAGAGGTTGGAGAAGGACTCGAGTCGATGCACACACACAAGATACAGTAGTTCGGGTCTTCTCGGGTCCGTTCGGTAAAAACACATTCATTTTAAATTGCCCAAGACCCGATGCCGCTATTATTAAACCCGACCTGTGTCCGAGGTACACGTTAAACTTTTAGACCTGAACCTGCTTGGGTCTCGGGTCGGACCTCGGGTTTTCGGATCTAAGTGGACCCATGAAGATCTCTACCTCACACCACCAGGGTTGGGGGTTTGATTCCCGTCTCCGCCTTGTGTGTGTGTAGTTTGCATGTTCTCCCCGTGCCTCGGGGGTTTCCTCCGGGTACTCCGGTTTCCTCCCCCGGTCCAAAGACATGCATGGTAGGTTGATTGGCATCTCTGGAAAATTGTCCGTAGTGTGTGAGTGTGTGAGTGAATGTGAGTGTGTGTGTGTGTGCCCTGTGATTGGTTGGCACTCCGTCCAGGGTGTATCCTGCCTCGATGCCCGATGACGCCTGAGATAGGCACAGGCTCCCCGTGACCCGAGAAGTTCGGATAAGCGGTAGAAAATGAATGAATGAATGAATGAATGAATGAATGAATGAATGCTCTTGTAGTGGATGTTACAGGAAATGTTTTATCTTTATTTTCCACAAAATAAACACACACAAGAACATATACATACAGCTGAATGCTAAAATAAGCCAAAATAAATAAAAACATAGAATATTCACCCGGATTTGTATAGCACTTTAAATAACAGACATTGTCTCAGAGCAGCTTTACAGAACATAAGAAAAAGTTCAAGATTAATATTATACAAATGTTCAAGATGAATATTATACTATTAAATCTAAATGTGTTTGTATTTATCCCTAATGAACAAGCCTGAGGTGACTGATGCGGCTGTCACGGGGAGAAATCCCCTTAGATAGAAGTTGAAGAAACATTGAGAGGAACCAGACTCAAAAGTAAACGTCATCCCCATCTGAATATAAATCATATGAATCATGTCCTTTCTACAGACAAAAAAAAAAAAAGACAAAAACATCCAGTGAACGAAGAACAGAGACATATGCATCATAAGTAAACAACAATCAGCATTAGAGTTTATATTAAATGATTTAATCGTATATCCTTCATGACATAATCATAGAATATCAGACTTCCTTTCTCACTGGCTTAATGTCCAAATAAGGCATAACAAATATCTGTATACTTATTTTACTAATAAAATACTGGCAAGCCAAAAACATAACTGGACATTTGAATACCTGTAACACACATCTATAACATTAGGCATGAAATGCTTTGTGTCGTACTGTACGTTAATTAATCACGATGACGTATTGTCATTTCAGTCATATACAATGGGACAGTACACAGTGAAATGAAACAAGCAAACTGCTCCATAAAGCAACAATGTCAGACTACACCCGTGACTACAAGTACACGTTCAAACAGATTACTAACACAGGACGATAGTCATAGTAAAGGAGATTATGCAGACAGCAGGGGCAGTTCTAGGGTTTCATCTTTAGGGGGTTTTAGCCCTCAGCGAGAATATAAAACAAGAAGAGTTTTATATTATATATTATATGACTACATAGTAAGCCAAATGTTATGGTATTATTTAAAATGACAGAAGTGGACACCAAAATTATATGCATGATGTAATGATGCCAGTCTCGAATCAGATCAGTTCATGTATGTGTGCATTCTCTACAAACAGTGTGTCCGATCAATGCAGTCATTAATAAACTAATATTCACAAGACAAAGACCAAATCAGTAAATGTTATTTTCATTTAGTATTGAATGGATTGTTTGCATTAATATTTTGTTTGTGCAACAACTCTGATAATAAGAATTCCGCCGATTAACGTTATAGATAAACGCGTCCAGCTCTGACTGCGCGTGCCTGTGCTTCTCCGTCCAGATAAAGCAGACCACTGTTGACGCAATTATGAAATACTACAGCACACGCTCTTGGATCAAACTGATATACGATTTTTTCCCATCGACAACATGTCCTGCATTTAAACGTCATTTTTATTTTTTATTTTTGAAAGTAAAAATGATCCTTATAGTTTTACGGTGGCTGAGATTACAGACAGGGGGCTGAAGCCACCCTAAAAAAGGTCTAGAACCGCAGCTGGTTGACACAATTCGCAACGCATTCGCCAGGAATCCTTTTTGACGCCGATTATTACAAACATCTCCCTCATATATGGCCATGTGTGTTCAGGAATGTCCTCGTTGTTAGTTATTTTAACATCGGTGACTCCATCTGAATTAACATTAGCCATTCCTCCTGTAGGCGTGCTGCTCATCGTTAGCTCTGCTATCCTTAGTCTATAGCACTATTTGGATGGGATTAGTTCTACGTGGGGACGTGGAGTAATGCAATTTTACCTCAGGACATCTGTAATATTAATTGGACAATTCGCACGGGACAGGACATCTCAGTAAAACTAGCAGAAGTGGGAGGGGTAACTCGCTTTACGCACCACAGTAACCTCCTTGTCATGTGCGTATGACGTTGCTTCCTGTTATCACGTGCGCAAACAGACAACATGGCGCCTCCATGATTGAAAAACGTGCCAAAAACTACTTTTAAACAGGAAATGATGGAATTTTACCGTACGTATTTACAGCGGGTCTATTCAGACGGGATTAGTATTACCTGAGGTCATTTCTCCGGACCTTTTTACAGAAGGTAAAAGTCGCCGTAATCTTTACTGACATTGTCCGTAATGATTACCGAGATGGCACATTCGGACGGGACTAAAATCACAGAGAAGCTCTGGTAATAATTACTTTACCCCCACGTCCCCAAGTAGAACTAATCCCGTCCGAATAGGGCTTATGTCTGATAGCCAGTAAATAATACAGTACACCAGTCACGTGGTGAAAAAGCCGCACAATGATAGGATGATAGGCTGGAAACAGCGCTCAATGAGAAGAAATAGTACTAAAAGTAACGAGTCCGTTTTGAAAATGTAAGAAGTAAAAAGTACAGATATTTGTGTAAAAATGTAATGAGTAAAAGTTAAAAGTTGTCAGAAAAATAAATAGTGGAGTAAAGCACTGATACCAGAAAAATGTACTTAAGTACAGTAAGGAAGTATTTTTACTCCTTTACTTCCCACCTCTGATCCAAAGTAACAATCTCTGTTGCTCTCTCTCTCTCTCTCTCTCTCTCTCTCTCTCTCTCTCTCTCTCTCTCTCTCTCTCTCTCTCTCTCTCTCTCTCTTTCTTTCTCTCTCTCTCTCTCCAGCTGGCCTGTTATCTGAGAACTGTCATTAGGTAAGGCTTTGTTTTGCTAGCATTCATTAGCATTCGCGCTGTGGCCCCTTTAGCTCTGCTGCACTGGTTGTGAAGAAACGTACAGCTTACGGTGTAATTAGAGTTAGCATGTTTGCTCAGCGGCTAAGGGCACAGACAACTACAGAGATTTACTGTTTTCTTATGAGACAACTTTACTTAGGTATTAAACACACAGTGTATAAGCAGTGTGTCTGACAAGGAAGCAACATGTAGACTTTGGTGACTCATACAGGCTTACTGTCAGACCAACAGACTTTCAGTTAGGTTCAATTAGACTCTCATCTTTACTTTGCTTGAATTTGTATCCTGTTGTTACACAATCTAAGTAAATGTGTTGTTTAGTCGTTGGTTAAGCTACGGTAATGTCTGGAGTTCTTTCAGCTACTGTAGATGCTATCGTATTTTGTTGCTTTATTGTTATTGCAGGTAACAACAGGATGGACAGAAATGCTTGTCGTTTATTACCCGTCCATCTCACTGGACAAGTCATGGTCGGAAACAGGCAGGGGTTGAACGTCAGAGCAATGCAGTGAGATCAAAATCAAAATGAAGGACAGAAGTCAAAACATTACTCAAATACACACTGGAATGGAAAAACCTTACATGGCTATAGTGGTTGGTGAACTGATAGAAATACACAAAAGTGTAAATGAGGGTTGAAAGAAGACATGTCAGGTCAGGATGATGAGTCAGAGCCAGATAATGTCTTGACAGGACTGGATTTTTTTTGAGCTGTGTAACGGAAAGATCACAAGTTGAACCCACAGTGTTGTAATTACGTTTGGGAAAGTCTGGATTCTCTTTGAGATCTGATTTTCAGGGTTGGTGGTGTGTCAGTAAGAAAACATGGTGGAACGATGGATGTGATGTCTGGAGTTGACAGAAAATTAGTTGAACTTGAACAATTGTGTGTGTATTGGTGTCATTTTTGTAATTAGTAAAGAGAAGATACACCTCCATCTTGTTCCAACCAAAATGGTGACCCCTACCATTGAGGATTAGCTTAGACGCTGGTGTTTCAGAGCACGGTATCGTTCCACCAGCGCCAGGGTTTGGAATCACTGGGGTGGTGAGTTGATTAGTGACTCTGTGTTTCGTAGTGCATGGATCAAAGGCCACATTGTCCAATTCATATAAATGAGTCGTTTAAATCGGAAGTGAGGCATAATGCCAGTCACGATTGCTGAAAAGTTTAAGAGGATCTCCAGCAGCAGTATATTCACGATCGTGGCCTTTAACGACTGATTGGATAGGGGATATTCTCAGTATTTCAACATAATTTATAGAAGTCAAATGCTGCCAAAGACTATTCTCTCTCTCTCTCTCTCTCTCTCTCTCTCTCTCTCTCTCTCTCTCTCTCTCTCTCTCTCTCACACACACACACACACACACACACACACACACACACACACACACACACACACACACACACACACACACACACTCCTAAATAAGACTTGTGCCAGAGCCAGTATCAGCAAATTAGCAGTTGGGCTTTTTAGTGCTGAATAATGAACAGAGGCATTTATAAACTTAAACTGTCATCATGGGTGCTATAAAGATTGCAAATGAGTGTGGTGTGTGTATGTTTGTTTATCTGTTTTTGCTGGCCACTGGTAGCATAATGGTAATTGCCAAAAAACAATGTGAATTGTGGAAAAGGAAAGCGTTATTGACGCATATTTACAATGTCATAGCATACTAGGGGGAGAGAGATAGATAGAGAGAGAGAGAGAGAGAGAGAGAGAGAGAGAGAGAGAGAGAGAGAGAGAGAGAGAGAGAGAGAGAGAGAGATTGATTACTGGAAAGCCAAATTTATTTGTAAACAATGGTGGCGCTTAAGGACATTCTCCATGAGACCCCTGTTCCTCTGTCCATCTCTTCAAGGTGCAGACATGGCTGTGTGTATTACCTACAATCCCTATGAAGCACACACACCCCTGCAGTTAGGTTACAGTAATGAATTGTTCACAGGTGCTGATGATGAGCCTCTGAGCATCACCGTGGAGACGAGATGAGCCAGGCGCAGGCCAAGTGGAAACGAACAGATGCACTCTTCCACCCACACACACACACCCCCACTCTCGTAATACACCTAGGCAAATAGCCCAGCCTGATGTCCTTAATGGCTCACGCATATGGGGATTTAATTGTCAGGTTAGACGTACGTGGGCGTGTGGAGGAACGTGAACAATAACGGAAAGCAGGGAGAATGGGAGATAAGAGGACTAAGACCTTTAGAGGTTCAGGAGAAAGGGAATCGGTGACTAGCTTTGGCCTGTGTGTGAGGTATGTGTGCAAGGCTAAGATTACCTTTCAGCTGTCTGAAAGTACTGCAGTATAAATCTTCCCCATGCTACTAGCCTATATCTGTGCACGTGTCCTCATCATCCTTCTCACATACCGTAGGTTCTTCAGTAAAATATTTGATCGTTTGGCATTTTAGCAGCTAATTTGCTTGCCTTTGCTGTGTTGATTTGTCACGTGATCATCAGTGGCCTCTGACTAAGCAGTAGGAAGTGGTGATGTCACTCTCCGATTCTCTCGTCCTCGCCTCTTTCACATCTTTCTCATGATTCTTCTCTAACATGCCATTGAAGCAGTCATTACACTCTCCTCCTCTCCCATAAAGGATGGAAATGCTCTCCATGTGTGTAACAATACATCACTGTTATTCTGACCCTGTCCATTTGCATCCCAACTTCTCTATGCATAACATAATGTCTTTTATGTGCATTTCACTATAATAAACTAGCTGGCTAGTAGAAACAAAGTCAAGATTTTTTTTTTTTTTTTTTTTTTTTTTGTCCTCGGCAGGGTAATAAATTGTGTTTCGAATTCCTAATGAGTTTTATTCTAGCTGGCTGTTTATTCCAGTTTTATTATAGGTTGCAATGCTGCAAACGCCTGGGTTCTTTACAACTAGCTATATAACTATTGAGCAGCGTATAATGAACATGGATATCAATAAAGCACTTTTTTATTCGGTTCTCATTCTGCTCGATTTCATTTTAGCTTCTACACTTATGGAATAATAAGATCACATGTTACAGTCGTACGCAAACGTTTAGGAACCCCTGACAATTTCCATGATTTTCATTTAGAAATATTTGGGTGTTTGGATCAGCAATTTCATTATGATCTGTCAAATAACTGAAGGACACTAAAGTAATATTTCAGTAGTGACATGAGGTTTTATTGGATTAACAGAAAATGTGCAATATGCATCAAAACAAAATGAAACAGGTGCAGAAATTTTGGCACCCTTGCCATTTTGTTGATTTGAATACCTGTAACTATTTAGCACTGATTAACTGGAACACACGATTGGTTTGGTGGCTCATTAAGCCTCGAACTTCACAGATAGGTGCATCTAATCATGAGAAAAGGTATTTAAGGCGGCCAATTGCAAGTTGCAAGTTGCAAAAAGTTACCGCAGAGATATAAGCTGTCCGTGTCCACTGTGAGGAACGTAGTGAGGAAATGAAAGACCACAGGCACAGTTCTTGTTAAGGAAAGAAGTAGCAGGCCATTTAAAATGTTGGAGAGGTGAAGGATGGTGAGAACGGTCAAAAACAGCCCACAGACCATCTCCAAAGACTTGTTGCAGACCATCTCAACTTGCTGCAGATGGTGTCACTGTGCATTGTTCAACAATTCAGCGCACTTTGCACAAGGTGAAGCTGTACAGGAGTGTGATGTGAAAGAAGACTTTTCTGCACACATGACACAAACGGAGTCGCTTGAGGTATTCAAACGCACATTTAGACGGGCTAGCTTCATTTTGGAATAAGGTGCTGTGGAGTGATGAAACAAAGATTGAGTTATTTGGTCATAAAAACGAGCGTTATGCATGGCGGCAAAAGGACACAGCATTCCAAGAAGAACACTTGCTACCCACAGTAATGTTTGGTGGAGGTTCCATCATGATGTGGGGCTGTGTGGCCAGTGCCGGTACTGGGAATCTGGTTAAAGTTGAGGGTCATGTGGATGCTACTCAATATCAGCAGATTCTTGAGAATAATGTTGAGGAATCAGTCACACAGTTACTCCGGGGTTGGATATTTCAACAAGACCCAAAACATTGCTCAAAATCTACTCGGGCACTTGGCCATCCCAGTCCCCAGACATGAATATCATTGAACATCTGTGGGGTGATTTGAAGCGGGCTGTCCATGCTCGGCAACCATCAAACCTAACTGTACTGGAGATGTTTTGTAAGGAGAAATAGTCCAAATACATTCATCCAGAATCCAGACACTCATTACATGCTATAGGAAGCGTCTAGAGCAGGGGTGTCAAATATACGGGGATAAATCTGGAATATGAAAACAGCGTTTAGCTCAGGAGTTATTGACTCGGGAAACTCCAATATGTGGATATGCGGCCAACTTCCTGCTCCTTCAGTTCTCTCCGGCGCTGGAAAGCTGATCCTATATTAACACGTCCTACTTCTTGCCTTATCGTAAGCCTTTCTGCACTTTCTTTCTTTTTTTTAACCGCCATGTCGATGTTAAACCCGCTTTCTGCTAATGTCACACATGCGCACTGAACACTCTCTCCGCCCATATTGACAAGAAACGCCCCTTTCTGCTCATTGGCTACACGTTTGTTTTGTTTTTTGTTTTGTTTGGCGGCCCAACGCAGTTTCCTGAAGAATTTCTCAAAAATCGGAGCCCCCACCTTTACATGAGATTCTAAAATTGGCTGCTACTCAGGACAAGTTAGCCTATAGGCTTCCCACATCTATGTTGACGACGCCAACACACAACAAAAATATTGAACACGGCCCCCGGACCAAAATGAGTTTGACACCCTGGTCTAGAGGCTGTTATTTCTGCTAAAGGAGGCTCTACTAAATATTAATGTGATTTTTCTGTTGGGGTGCAAAAATGTATACAGTACACTTGTCTAATTATGTTGGCTTTGTAGAAGCCAACATTCTGATTTCCGTTATAAGCTTCTTCTTCTTCTTTCTCTTCTTCTTCTTCTTCTTCTTCTTCTTCTTCTTCTTCTTCTTCTTCTTCTTCTTCTTCTTCTTCTTATTATTATTATTAGACAAAAATTTATTTTAAAAAATGCGGCTCACTAACTAGGGCGTTCGAGCCACATGCACCAAATTCGGATATGTCGTAGACCCTGGTCTGAAGTTTGTTGCTTCTATTTTTCTAAGCGATCGGAATTCCGGCATTCCTGGTACGGAAGCTCAAAGTGGCCTTTTTTCCCATAGACTTCCATTATAAACTTTTGAGGTTTATAACTCGGCAAGTTTTCGAGCGATTTACACCGCCCCCAAAACAAGCAAAATTAAAAATTTGCACAACATGGACATGTGACGTATCAAAACACTGATGAGGGGACAATGAGGGGAACCACTGTACCTCACGGGTATTCGGATCACGTCTCATGTCCGCTCACCTCCAAAAGTATTGGCACCCTAGCGGTCCAGTAGCTTTCACAATCTTTCTGTCCACTCGCCTCCAAAATGCACCGGCCTTTGCGAATACTTACACGGTCAAAGCCAACATCAAAGTTTGTCGCGACGAACTTTACAAATCTAGATTCGTTTTGATGCATATTGTGCATTTTCTGTTAATCCAGTTATTTGATACATCAAAATGAAATTGCTGATCCAAACACCCAAATATTTATAAATGAAAATCATGGAAATTGTCAGGGGTTCCTAAACTTTTGCATACGACTGTATACGTATCTAGCTAACTGAGCTAGATGTCTTAGAGAACAAAATGTGCATGTTAATCTATGACAATAAAAAAATAAGCAATACATGATTAGTTTAATTGATCCACTCGTATCCATGTATGTAGGTCAAGACTAACAAGGATGGGTGTGTGTGTGAATTTTTTAAAGAACAACTCAAGACATAATGGTCTAGGACAGTTGTAAGGGAGCCAATGCTTCTGCAAAGAAATCTTGAAACGGTAAAACTAAAAAAAAACGGTCTGCTGAGACTGAATTCATCATCATTAGTCGTTTCTCTATAAAGTCGGCTTTTTTATCAAAGCCCTGGGACTCTGAGAGCCGAGTCCTGAGCTTCTATGGAAGAAGAATTTGCCACAACACTGTGAGTACTGTCCTGTATATTCCAACATCGCACACTCAGTCTGTTCTGTTCACTAGAAATCAGCCCCTGTGTGTCCCAGCAGAGCCATTCTCCAAACGGTCCAATTTATTCAACCACTCCTATCCACTCCACTCGGCTGATCCCCGAGTCCAAGGCTGCCCACACAGGCACTCCAAATGAGATTATTTCACAATGATAGGCCAGTAACCCTTTTAAAGGTATAGCCTATGGAGTGCACGTACGAACGCTCTAAATTATTCATACTCTAAAACAAGTGTGGCAGAAATACACAGGCACCGACTGAAGCCTAGGTGTCCACAAACAACCTTTAATCAATAGGTTCATTTTTCACGGGTTAATCCAGCATAACAATGCAATCAGTTGGAGTTCTTGTTTGATCCAGATTCTTTTGAGGATTCCTCGCAAACAGCGGGTGTGTTTTTCTTTCTTTCTTTCTTTCTTTCTTTCTTTCTTTCTTTCTTTCTTTCTTTCTTTCTTTCTTTCTTTCTTTCTTTGACATATCTGTAATTACATACGCTATACTATACAAAAACCTGTCTCTTTAATTAAGCAGCAAACCATAGATATATTCAATTCAATTCAATTCAAGTTTATTTGTATAGCACTTTTTACAATAGACATTGTCTCAAAGCAGCTTTACAGAACATAAACATAGAGCAGAAGGTAAACATAATTAATGATAAAGGAAATAACGAATAATAAAAGAAATAAGAATTAACAGAATAAAAATTCTAGATTATTATTAGATGTATATAGTTCACAATGTGTATGTATTTATTCCCCTATGAGCAAGTCTGAGGTGACTCAGGCAGCAGTGGCAAGGAAAAACTCCCTTAAATTGGTAAAGGAAGAAACCTTGAGAGGAACCGGACCCAAGGGGGAACCCATCCTCATATGGGTGACACTGGGGGTGTGATTGTAATATACAGTCATTTAAATGTTGTATTGGTGTGAGGTTCAAGGACTTCGGATCTCCTTAGTATCACAGAGTCTAACTGGAGATGTCTCAGGATTCTTAGAGTAGGCCTCGGCTCAGTGGACGTCCAAAGGCTTCGTCGTCCACAGATTAAATTCGTCCCACAGACTTAATTAACACCTACAGTAAGTCATTAATGCTAATATACTTGATTGTACTTTTTATAGAAGAAAAAAAAAACACAGGGTGTTAGTTAATATGTCTGGATAAGTCTCAGACAGGGGGGAAAAATTAAGTTAACCTTTTAAAAATCAATTCACTTTCTATCTGTCAAATAACAGTCTGCTTCCTGTGGCTAGCGAGCGTAGCTTGATGAAGACTTTTATAAACGGGGTCTTTCATTTCCTTCAGTCCTGCAACTGACTGACTATTATTGCATCTTTGCTTCCCTTCCTCGTTTGCTAACAGGGTTTGGATTCATATAATGGCTCAGATCACACATCGTTGTGTCTGTTCAGCATGTGATGTATGCTACTCGCCACTGTCTTGTTCCTAGAGATAACAAGAAGCACAGTGACCTAGAAATTCTTGGAATACCGAGCGCTCTGAAGATTCATCCATAGATGAATAAATGGTATTTGCACCGGGCCAAAAAAGTCTGACTTTACAAGCTCAAGACAATGGTGATCTTGTTAGGTTAGATTTTATGAAGGCTGTCAAGATCTTTATCTTGAAAATCTTAACAAATTGCACCACTCGGTGTGAACAAACTGTTTGTTTTATGGGTACAAACACAGTGCCCTATAGGGATGATGATTTTTTTGAATGTTAAACATGAAGTTAGACACAATCTGGATCCCTAGACAAAAAAAAATTCAACAGGATTTACCATTTAGCTCTTGGATTATTGCAGACAAGAAGCTCTGCAATCAGCAAATGTTCATCAAGATATTAAATCAATCAGCAGAAGTAAAAAATATTTATTTAAAAAAAAAAAAAATTCCCTGACCAGGATCCACTGTGCTCTTTTTGTGGATGAATCTAATCTGGTGAATGATGAGGTTTCCTGTTTAAAGCCCCGGACAATCTTTGTGGTATGATTTAGTCAATTGTAAGCGACCGACTTTTTTAAGACACATAAAAGCTTAACAATATCACTAGTGATGTATTACTGATGGATTTTATTTTGTAGAATAAAATGTGAAATATCTTGAGTTTGTGTTAAATACAAACCTTATTTCAGACATTTAAAATGTCCCCGTGCCTCGGGGGTTTCCTCCGGGTACTCTGGTTTCCTCCCCCGGTCCAAAGACATGCATGGTAGGTTGACTGGCTTCTCTGGAAAATTGTCCGTAGTGTGTGACTGTGTGAGTGAATGAGAGTGTGTGTGTGTGTGTGTGTGTGTGTGTGCCCTGCGATGGGTTGGCACTCCGTCCAGGGTGTATCCTGCCTCGATGCCCGATGACGCCTGAGATAGGCACAGGCTCCCCGTTTGTCCATTCATGTGTGTGTTTGGCTTAGCCTTGGACTTTAAATTTTCATTTTTCCTGCTTTTTGGGGAGATATTAAACGTCCACAAGAAGCTATAATGACTTTTCATTCTTTTATTTCTTTGTTCATTTGTAACTGTACACTATGTTTCGGTTTGAGGGATGGATTGACCATTAGAACTGCAAAATCTAGCTTTCTGTGTAATAGTTTTAATCCATGTTATATGTCAGCTGAATGAATTTATGTACAACTCTAGAGGTAACAACTGCACCCTTGGAATTGATAATACAAGCCGTTGCACCGTTAAATTCCCACAATCGTTTTTCCTTAATGGATAAACTTAGATATTATCAGCTTACAAATAATATTTTAAATAAAAAAAAACAGCTACTTTCTGTAAGGTGTAACAAGGTTTAGAGAAACTTCTGGGTTTTGAAGGGTTTGTGCTGAAAGGGCAGGCTGACCTCGCAAGATGTAACCAGGCTTGAGGATAAAATTTCCCAGAATTCACGAGAACATTAACCTTTACAAGACTCCCTGGACCACATTTGTCAAACCAGCATCAGAGATCAATTTACTTCTACAAATAGGCCCAAAGTGTTCATAGAGAAAAAATTCTACTCTATTTGTAGCCGCTGTAGGTATTGCGTTCTGTCGTCGGTTCTCATGAAGGTTTTGTTTCGATTACATTTTCATTCATTCGTGTATTGTTCGTTGTGTATTTATATCCACTTTAAATGATAGAAAAACGTTTCTAGATACAATTGCGAGGGGAAAAGTTGGTAGTATTAACTTGCTTGATCATTGCGTCATACATTTTTATTTACATCTTTTCATACAAATACTCATTATTGCCAATAATCATGGAGCTAGATATATGCAGGAATTACGACTCGCAAAACAAATGATATAATCGGTAGGTTATTAGGAGGAACTATATTAATATTTTATGCATTTCTTTTGTCTGATGGTAGTATTTTTCTCTCTCCTGCACATGAGTAAGTAAATCTTTGCCCAGATTTTATTTAGATTGTGGCAATGTGCAGGTCAGTTAGCTTAGTAGTTAATGTTGAGTGGGAAACTGGTGGGAATTAGTGGTGATGTTTGTCTTGGTGGTGACAGAGGTAGTGAAGGTGGTGGTGGTAGTTGTTAGGACTCAGCCCGGACTTTGGCCATGTGGGGTTTGTTTATGTTCCTCGTCATGTGACTGCCCTGCCTTTGTCTGCTCCTACCGTTTCCACACACCTGTTGTTTTGTCCTGTTGTCCTGTCTCTAGTCTGCGTCATGTTTCGTGTCTTTTTGTTATTAAACCCAGTTTATTTGGCTATCCTGCATTTGGGTCCGTTTTATTCTTGGTAGTGGTGTTTGGGTTTGAGCAAAAGATCTGCCACATCCCAAGCTCTGATTTTGTGTGCTGACCACCTGCCAACTTTGTTTGCAAATAAGCAGTGTTGAAAATTAGCGAGGGCAGACGTGTGCTGTTTTCATCTCTTTATTGTGCAATGAGGAAAAGTGTGGAATTCACATAACCATTACAGAAAAGGCCACAGAGGGTCGGGAAAATTAATGCCGGAGAAGAAGAATATTGCTCAAAACTCTGGTGAAAAGCAAGAGGGAGAACGGAGTTATTAGATAAAAGCAAGAAAAGGAGGACACAGAGATCAAAAGCGTGAAGTGCATAAACAAATGCTATAATCAGCAGCATGGGTAGGGGAGGAGGGAGAGAGAAAGAGAGAAAGAAAGACAATTCTCCTTGTAATGTGTGTGCGGGTAATGTTGAGTCTAGCAGTAGCATCGGAACATGAGCTATGGTAAGATGGTGAGGTTGTCAGGGTGTTGGGCGGCATGTCGCCAACAGCAGTAAAGCATGCCAGCAGAGCTCATGAATCGCAGCCGTGCCTGTCTCTCTTTATATTAATCCGGCAAGAAATGGCGCTCTGTTTATTATTTATGGGATGCAGGGACATTATTGAATGCGTTCTTCAACATACTACTGCTTTAGCCTTATTTCTACCTCTGTCTGTCCTTGTTTCTACCTCTTTTCTGTTTTCCCTATCATCCTGCTCTTCTGAAAATCTCATAAAAGACCAGTATAAACTAAGTCCGTGCCAAGGCCAGGTGGCACAACATATTATATTTTGTAAATAAATGGGGCTAAGCACTTTCACGGCAAATATCCTGTAAGCTCACTACTTAGTGCTTCAGACAAAAGATCTGAGATTCTTTGACCTATTTTCAGAGCAGTAACTTCATCTTGCTCGGAGAAGCTTGCTGTGTCACAGTGTATAAAAGTAGCAAAATCCAGCACAGCAAACATGTAGACAGAAGTAAAACACAGACAGAAACCTTCAAGATTTGGAAGATTGTGGCCAGAAAAGTGTTGAAGACATAAGTGGCCCTTGGGTGGAACATCTCAGGCCACACCGTGTTGCGCTATGAGTAGGACAACACAGACAAGTACAGCACAGAGAGACTGGGATAATAACCAAAGGCATGTTTATTCAACCAGAAAAAAGGCATTAAACTTAGGGTGCACTAGCTTTGCTGTATTCTGTAAATGAAGATAAGGGTGTCTTTCCTCAGCAGGTGGTCAGGGGAGGGTCGTCGCCAGGTGGTGGCAAACATGTTGTGGGCCCAGGAGCGTGGCTCACTGTTATTCTGTATATACATGAACTAGCTAGCTTTACCTTGCTCTGGCTGCTGAGCTTAGCTTTCTGCTCTCTTCTTTCTCTGGCGTGTGAAGAGTTCAGCAACAATTGCTTTTTGGTGGGCCTAGCACTCAAATTTGTGGCGCTGGCCTGGGTGCTGATCTTTTGACAGCTGACAGCTGTGCCGCTGGCCAAGGTACTGAACCCCACTGCCTCTTCTTATGCTCTGTAGAAATAAGGAGGCGAAGAGCGGTTTTGCGTTGTTTGTGTGTGGCGGTACTTGGTCCACCGTCACAATTATTACGAGAACATTTGTGTAGCCAAGGTCAAGGTAGTCTATCAATTGGTATTGGCCCAGAACAAGAAGACTTACAGGAAGACTGGAAAAGAAAAAAAAACACAGGTGACCCCATGCCATCACCCCCAATCTTCAACTCTTCAACACAGATTCCTATTCTTGGCTGGCTGAAATGAGAACTGATGTGGTCTTCTGCTGTTGTAGTTCATCCTCCTAAAGGTTTGATCTTTTGTGCATTCTGAGATCATTTGAGTTACTAGAACTTTCCTGTCAGCTCATACCTGGCCCTGTTTGATCTGACCTCTGAATATCACCAAGACTTTTCCACTCACAGAACTGTCACTCACTCAGTGTTTATTGTTCTGTGCAAACTTTAGAGACTTGTTGTTGTGTATGAAAATCCCAGGAGGTCAGCAGTTTCTGAAACACTCATGGTACCAACAACCATACCACAGTTTAAAGCTGAAGCTTGAAGCTCTGGATGAGTTTATGGATCGTTTTGCTGCCACACGATTGCCCGATTAGATAACTACATGAATGTGGATGGCGAGTGCATGTGATGGTATACATAAGCATCATCACTGTCTTTATCAGCAAATCTATATCACTGAATATATCATCTTTCTGAAGGTAAGGTGTTGAAGCGTGGCTGCTTACATATATATATATATATATATATATATATATATATATATATATATATATATATATATATATATATATATAACAACCCTTCAAGGGCAGGCATATTTTATTTAAATTATTTTTTATACATTTTTTTGTGAATGAGCCACTATGCCAGTCAGCTTCCCCTCCTCTTCACTATCAACACACAAACACACACACGTCTCTATAATGCCGTTAGCTGTACAGATGTGATTGACAGTTTTAATGTACCTGTGACTAATTAATGCATAGTCACTGTCAAAGAGTGCAGTACGTCTGGTATTACTAATACATTACTAATACAAAACTCATGAATAGTAATTAGTTTATTATGCATGAGTAATGTATTTGTTATGCCTAATGAGTTTGTCTTAGGCATGAGTATATGTTAAGAGCTTAATCACTTCCTTGTCTAGGTTCTTGGGTAGGTTTGTTGTCTTTGTGCTTTGTAGGGGAAAAAAATGGATATTTATTATATACACATAAAAAAAATCAAGCAAAGCTTTACTACTTCTGCCTTTCTCTCCAATTAATATGGAAATCATTACCAAATCATTCCTAAATACATTGTTAATATAGCACCTCTTTATCCCCTTTACAAACTCCACCCCTCACACACACACACACACACACACACACACACACACACACACACACACAGATTTTTACAATTCATTGCACCTATTAAACAAAGCTTGCTCACAGAGTGATTGAATTAAGGATAAAAAAGGAAATGAAACCCTGAAAGTGTTGCACTCCTCAGCAGGCAGTAAACACGGTCATTTATCATCGAGGCTAAATGGAGACCTGGGTGTCTTGTTTTATGAGTCCTGTAGGTGTGCATTCTTATTTCGGCGAGATGACTGCAACTGGAAAGATAGCATTAAAATTCTGCCTTGATTTTACCGTGCCACGCGTCACCGCTCTCCTGCTCGTCTTTTAAGCTAATTAAATGCAATTATTTCAATTAGACATCGAGGAAGGAGACAAATAATCATTACTCTGTAATCAGCTTTCGCTGTAACAATTTGGATGCTGGCTCATACTATTGGGGATAATAAACATTTTTATGAAGATGCTTTTTCTCCCAGTCTGTCTCTTTTTCACCATTTTCTTTGCTTGCTATTCTCTGGAGTTCCTTTCCTTTCCATTTGTTACATTTCTGGTCCTTTCTTTTTTTTTTATTCCTTTCCATCTTCCAAACTATGATCAAATTATTGTGATCTTCATGACTCATTTACTTTCTAAATTTGCTGAACTTTCTTTCTTTCCCACTTTTCTTGCTTTCTCACGGTCTGCCTGTTGTTCTCACTACTCATTTTTTCCAGTCTGTCTTCTTTCTTTCTTTCTTTCTTTCTTTCAATCTTTCTTTCTTTCTTTCTTTCGTTCTTTCTTTCTTTCTTTCTTTCTTTCTTTCTTTTTCTTTCTTTCTTTCTTTCTTTCTTTCTTTCTTTCTTTCTTTCTTTCTTTCTTTCCCACTTTTCTTGCTTTCTCAATTTTTTCCAGTCTGCCTTCCAGTTTCTTTCTTTCTTTCTTTCTTTCTTTCTTTCTTTCTTTCTTTCTTTCTTTCTTTCTTTCTTTCTTTTTCTTTCTTTCTTTATTTCTTTCTTTCTTTCTTTCTTTCTTTCTTTCTTTCTTTCTTTCTTTCTTTCCCACTTTTCTTGCTTTCTCAATTTTTTCCAGTCTGCATTCCAGTTTCTTTCTTTCTTTCTTTCTTTCTTTCTTTCTTTCTTTCTTTCTTTCTTTCTTTCTTTCTTTCTTTCTTTCTTTCTTTCTTTCTTTCTTTCCCACTTTTCTTGCTTTCTCACGGTCTGCCTGTTGTTCTCACTACTCATTTTTTTTCATAGCTTTCTCTTGTTAGTCTCTACGCTTGGCCTGCAGCAGGTATTAATGCAACATGTCAATTTTCCCAAGCATTTTGTTTCATGTAAAATAATCCATTAATAGAGTCTATCTCACTCAGTCACAGGACAGAGTCCACTTTATGTACAAGCCCAGTGCAGTTCAAGGTGTGCGTGTGTGCGTGTGTGTGTGTGTCTATGTGTGTGTGTCTGTGTGTGTTGGTGGGGCTGTCATTTTTGAGGCAGGTCACAAAGAGTGAAGGCGAGAAGACACAGAGGGCAAATTGAGATTGCTGATGAGGATGCCAGCTCGATCTAAATGTGTGTGTACCCGAGAATGTTCACTGTCAGCAGGGGTCTGATGTGTGTCTGCTCATGTGTGGAGCACTCATCATGGGCAATTAAGACCGAGCAGGGGGGCCCAAACCTTTATCCAAGTGTCCTTGAAGAAGCGAGAGAGAAAGCAAGAGAGAGAGAGAAAAAATCAGCATTATCAGAGTTAAAGCTTCTGTTGAGACGATGATATCATTACCGACAAGAATTTCTTAAACAATACATTTCTTCAGATTGCATAGCGGTGAGTCATAACCCCTGACCTAATAGCAGGAGGACGACATATCCCTCTCCAGTGTCTTTGTTCTTCCTCTTCTAGTGCTTTAATAGATTACTCCCAGCAGGATGATAACCACCATTCATTATTCACACTTCAGACAGTCATTAAAAGTCAATCTAGAAAACCGCAGATGATGGCAACAGGAGCACTGGGTCTGATAGCAGTCTTTGATATCATCTCATAATTTGCCCCGAATCGATATTTCTGTTGCAGATCAGCTCTTCTCAGGATAAAGACCTCGCACGTTTTCTGTGGTTTGCACTCGATTACTTATTATCTTCTGCCAAAACGGGAACAGATCTTCTTTTACTAAATCATATAATTAATATTTAATCCGCATTTGTGCGCCTCTGTCTCAGTAAAGTGAACAGTGGCTGTCGCTCTGCACTTCTTTACACAAATGAACACATGGTGACCTTTTACATGAGTGGCTTAATGGTTAATGTATTAGGATAAGTAATGTTTCTCCTTCCTGTTGTGTTTGGGGTCTGCTGTTGTGGAAACGTGCCAGAGAACAAGAGAGTAAAGGAGTAACAGCAATATGCTAGTAATTAAAGAAAAAAGGATGGATGGATGGATGGATGGATGGATGGATGGATGGTAGGAAGAAATGAAGGAAGGATTGCTAACACGATATTATAGATCCCAAAAGAACTTCCTGCTTCATGTTTTTTTTTTTCTTTTTAGGGCCCTGTGTGTATTTCTGCTACACAAACCCTCAGTGTGCTTCTGCTGCCTTTCTATGTACTCGTTAGCATCGAAGAACTAATTACAGCAAGAGCCATTTTCCTTCTGTTTACTGTGACCCAATTTTTCTTTCAATTTCTCTTTTCCACCCCTCCCTCTACCATTTTACCATTCTTTTTCTCTTTCTCTGCTGTTCCGCTACTTTCCTTTTTGTTACTTCTCTGTTCCTTTCCTCTTTTTAATACTGCAAAATTATTTTGATCTTCATGCCTCATTAACGCTGTTGCATTGGTCTTCGCTTGTTTGCTTATTGTTTTCTTTGTTCCCCTCTTTCTTTCTGCTGTTTATCCTTGCATTGTTAATTGTTTGTCTTTGCCTTCTATGTGATCCTTCCTTCCTTCCATCACCCTTTTGTCCATCCATCCATCCATCCATCCATCCATCCAAACAAAGCCTATTTGATTTTTTTCCTTCCTTCCTTCCTTCCTTCCTTCCTTCCTTCCTTCCTTCCTTCCTTCCTTCCTTCCTTCCTTCCTTCCTTCCATCCATCCATCCATCCAATCATCCACCCCAAACCTACCCACACATCTATCCATCCAAACAAAGCCTTTCATGTAATTCTTTCTTTCTTTTTTCTTGCTTGCTTTCTTTCTTTTTTCTTTCTTTCTTTCTTTCTTTCTTTCTTTCTTTCTTGCTTGCTTGCTTGCTTGCTTGCTTGCTTGCTTTCTTTCTTTTTTCTTTCTTTCTTTCTTTCTTGCTTTCTTTCTTTCTTTCTTTCTTTCTTGCTTTCTTTCTTTCTTGCTTTCTTGCTTGCTTGCAGAGTTCAGACTGCAGTATGGAGGTCAGAGCTTGTTTTGGAATGGGGCCAGTAGTCAGATTAGGTCCTGACACAGTTGCCTCAGTGACTGTGTGGAATCATGGCACAGGAAATAAGGGAATGTCCACATCTGCCGCTTTGCCTCTAAGGACTCTCTGATCCATTCCTCTTTATCATCCATCTAACCTGACAACATGCCCCACACCCCTACCACTACCTGCCTAACCGCCCCTCATCCCCAACCCCCACACTCTAATGATGGCTCTGTAGCAGTGGTGGAATTGAGCAGTTCTTTCCCAAACATATGTGATAATGTGTGTTCTGGTAGACTTTTTTTTTAACAAGCATCTGCTTCTGTCTTTCAGGTGTTTTCTCCACCACCAACACCACCAGAGCCTTATTATGGAAAGCAGATGTGGAGATCCTGTGGTGAGTCTTCTTGAAAACCAGTGTGATCCCATTAACTGTGCCATTACATCATCTAAAAGATGCTATCCTGCTATCTACAAAGGCTGGAAATAGAACCACATGTGCTGAATAGCGACTCTAAAGTTTACACATTTTTCAGTGGATAATATCATCTGTGTGACTCATACATGGTGGGATTCATCTTCCTATTAGCTATTTGCTGGATTAGATGAATTTGAATGACCCTTTGTGTTGACATAATTTGCCACTGTAATAAAATGTTTGCCAATGTGTCTATATAATTCATCACTTTTGCTGAAATTTAGAAACATCTAATATCTTTAGAAATATCAGCCATCTCACTGCAGCCATCATGCTGTTTATTCACTTAACACACCATTCTTTTTTTTTTTTAGGCACATTGCACCAAATCTGCTTTTATTTGTCTTCAATTCCTGGATACATTTCCATACATGTAACATTTTTACCTGTCACTACTGTATATTATTAATTTTTTGCTATTTATAAAGCTTACTAAATATCTTATGTTATGTTTCTTTCTGTCTTTCCTTTTTCTTTCATCCTCACCTTCTTTCTACCCTACTCACCTTTGTTGAGCCGTGCTCCTTGTCTTCCTTGCCACAGTGTATGACCTTGTTTTGTACCTTGTTTTCTACACTTTTTGGATTTGTTCGCCATTTTTTATTGTCTTGTCTGATTTCTGAACTGTGCCTATTTTTTCGACTCGGCTAATGGATCCTCCGTTCGATTGTCTGCCTGTGAATTCCCTAAACCAGATTATTAAAGTAAACCAGTCACAGTGTGATATCTCATGAGGGTGGTGGTGGTGATGGGAACGTGTATTGTAGAAAAGTGTGTAAGGTAGAACACGTGTATGCTAGTAAATTGCAGTGGTAATGTATGTGTCTGTTGTAAAACACCAGTGTTGTGGGTTTGATTCTCGTCTCAGGCGTGAGCGTCGTGTTCGATTTTGTTCAGTGCTTTCGAAAATCCTCGCTCAAATCGTTTTGGATGTTCGAAAAGCTATTACATTAATTTTTTTTACTCGGTTCAATCACATAGAACCCATGTATACATTTGAACGAAGTAAAATCGGCTGTCACTCGATAGTCTCCTTTGACTGCAGTTACAGCTACAAGACTTTTGAGAGCTCACCTTTGCACGTCTGAATCTTTTTTCTTGTGAAAATTGAGAATTGTGAGTCCTTGTGGCAAACAGCAGCTCATTTCTTGTTGTAGATTCTCAGTCGGACTGACGTCTGGGTTTTAAGCATCACCGTCAAGTCTCTTGCAGACTGTTAAAGGTTCTTGTCTACAATTGCCCTGGTGGTATTTGGCTGCATCCATCTAACCCTCAATCCTGCACGTTTTCCCACCATCCCTGCTGATGAAACACATCATCATCATCAGTCAAGCAAGGAGATGTACAGTACTAGGAGATGAACATTAGGTTTTGGAATTGAACCAAACAGGGTGAAGGTCACATCGAGTTTAAAGACTTCTTTTGCCAAAAGTTTGCTTGCTTTCTTTCTGTAGTGATTTTATTGCGTATGTAAGGCAGACTGAAGAAACCTGCTGCATTTTGTTTAGTTAGGGATTGACTAACTAATTAATACCGATTAATACTTTTCCAGAACGTTTTCCTAGATGGTCATCACGATGCAGCTTGATTAGCAATGTAGTCTAACAAACAAATTGGGGCTTGAGCTCATGTGACATTTTAATTGCTCACAGGTGGACCAATTAAAGTAATTATGTGGAACTCTGATGGCAATTGGAGGCCACTTTATTTTAGTTAAAACTCATTTGAGGGTAGCAAAGCAATAGGGGTTGTGAATACGTTTATGCATTTCTGCTAAATCAAATCTTTTTTTTTCTTTTCTTTTTTTTTAAAATCTGCATTTATTGCACCTGCAGGTTGTAATACTACAAAACAAAAAAAAAAAAACGGGATGAATACTAATACAAAGCACTGTACCTGTAAAGAAGAGGAGAATGACAGCATGTTCTCAGGATGTGCTAGTATACAATGCCTTCCCCATCCGGTGCAAAACCTGTTAACCATATTCAGGACAAAAAGCCTAGTGAAATGTTTTCCAGATTCAAATTCTTGCGGCAAGAAAAAAAAAAAGAATTCATGCAAATACGTGTTGCAGGTGTGACGTTTGTTTATCTGTTTGTACAGGGATGTGACTGTATAAGAAGATGCTGCTGTGCCTTCTCTATGAAGCATCCCTGCAGTGTGTGCAAACAGGGCATGCTGGGTATTCCTTGCTGTGTCTCTCAGAATGCACCATGAGCTTTAAGACTATACTAATAGTAGCAAAGAGTAGTTGTTTTCTCAGCAGGAGAATTCATTGTGTATTTATGATGCCCTACGTACTTATGCAAGTATTATGGCCTTCCTGTATGGAAGAGTGATAAGCAGAAACACATTACACCAACAACAAAACCCATTCCTACTGACAGGTGATTGATTCATAATGACATAATGACCTGAGGACTCTGTTTGGAAAAACTGGACAGATTTTTACCTTGGCTATAATACAGGAAGGTAAATGCATTCCTAACAGCATCTCAGCTTTAGTGCCTTTAGTTATCTTTCACTCCAGACAGCAAACATAGGCTGTCTCTGTGCCATGATCATTTACATTAACCTTGAGATTTCCATAACTGCGTTCAAAGTGTTTCTATCATTCTGCAGAAAATATTCATTTTTATCCCTAGATTATTCTTTTATTCCTGCATATATCTCATATTCCACGTTGGAATAAATAACGGTATAGCTCAAACAGCCTTTCTCAGGTACAGTAAGTGTGTGCAGATGATTCAGCATTGATTCAGCATTGATTTTTTTTTTCTTTTTTTTTATGTTACAATCCACTTTGGTGATTAATGGTTTATATAAAATTAGCCAATTAGCCATCCTTAAAAATATTCTTCTTTGCCGTAACCCGACCGACCCTGTCAATTTAGGGCCGACTCTTTTTTTTTTTTTTTTGCTTTAAGTCCGACCGACTTGCCGGTTGTAAATTTGCCTTAAGACCGACCAATTTTTTTTTTACTCTTCAAACAACTAATACAAAAGCAATAAAATAATATTAACGGGTTCGGGCACCATAGTACATCTAAAAAATTCATTAAAACAGCTCGACACTGCTTTAACTTAGCACGAAGTTCTGGAAAAACTGTGTCCAGCATCAAAATAAGGTTTGCAATGATGAAGGCATGGGTTGAAGACCCAGTCAGTGACGTCACGATATTAAAGTCATACCTACGTAATCACCATCACCAAAATTGTAATTTTTTTTTTACATTGAAACGCGAAAAAAAAATATAGACCTTCCTACCGACCCTTTTTTTTTTTTTTTTTTACTGTTACTGCAAACCAAAATATTTTTAAGGATGGCCTTAAAGCAATCTCAGAATTTAGAAAGAAGCAATAAATAAAATATTTTATTCTGATTGAAAATGTCTGAGATGTCGATTATCCTTCCACTGGCAGAACAGAACGTCAGTGTACTGGTGAAAACGTGTTCAGCAACATGTATCGTGACCCAGATGGATGATGCATTTATGTAAATGTTTGTTATATTTCAGAATGTATTTTTTTTAAAGAGCCAATACAGTATATCTAATATATATAGATATATATTATATATTATTATATAATAAGAGCTCTTCATTATAACCTTACACTATATTTCTTTCCCAGCATGCACAGGTTTGGTGTTTTTATTTTTGACCACTGATTGTATTGCTGAGAAGCTCATTATTTTATCCACCTCTACTTTTATGAATACAATTTTCTGATTTCGTGTTACAGGTCCGTAAGAGCGCCTGTAATACGAAGCATCTTTTGCGTTTGTATTTTTATAGACGTACGACGACATGCTACATTCTCTGTCGGCTAAATAGATACGATTAGCTCTCGTCTATTGATGATTTGTTAAAATCACTTTCATATTGTTTTCCTGTTCCACATAGGTTGTAATCTTGAATAGCAGTATCAGTGTGTAATAAACTGTTATGCTTCCAGGGAGAAGAGAAGAACTGTTTTTGTCCATTACATTTAACACACTGGGGAGGAGAGAACATGAAATTAAAAACAGGTCTAATAAAAGCACTAGAGAGAGAGAGAGAGAGAGAGAGAGAGAGAGAGAGAGAGAGAGAGAGAGAGAGAGAGAGAGAGAGAGAGAGAGAGAGAGAGAGAGAGAGAGAGAGAGAGAGAGAGAGAGAGAGAGAGAGAGAGAGAGAGAGAGAGAGAGAGAGCAGATAAGGGAACACCGAAATGTTTATATCATGTTTATATATTAAAGCATTAAAGATTAAACTTTGCTATGAGTGCCACAGGCAAATTGGAAAATACACCAGTACCAGGTCCTGATATATTCCAGAGGTTCATTCATTCACTCATTTTCTACCGCTTATCCGAACTACTCGGGTCACGGGAGCCTGTGCCTATCTCAGGCGTCATCGGGCATCGAGGCAGGATACACACTGGACGGAGTGCCAACCCATCACAGGGCACACACACACTCTCATTCACACACACACACACACACACACATACACACACACACACACACACACACACACACACACACACACACACACACACACACACACACACACACACACACACACTCACACACTACGGACAATTTTCCAGAGATGCCAATCAACCTACCATGCATGTCTTTGGACCAGGGAAGGAAACCGGAGTACCCGGAGGAAACCCCCGAGGCACGGGGAGAACATGCAAACTCCACACACACAAGGCGGAGGCGGGAATCGAACCCCCCAACCCTGGAGGTGTGAGGTGAAGGTGCTAACCACTAAGCCAACATGCCCCCCTGTTCCAGAAGTTCTTACAGAAAAATATTAGATGTATTATACCAATGGATGCCTTCTACTTTGAATAAAAGGAGCTCCAATAACCATGAGACCAAAAACCCATTTCCACAGGTTTCATGAATTAATTCTAACACAAAGGTCACAGTGAAATTAATGCCTTTAAGACTGAAGCGCTATTTAGTCTTTTCTGTAAGTTGCAGTGGGAGTTTTAAAGGCTTACTGTGTGGACAATGAAAAGTCTGCACTGGATCAGTGTGTGCTGAAAGACATTTAAATGTGTACAGATTAGTATGAGATATTCACTGTATGATCACAATCTAACCAAATATACACAATTATACCATATAATCTCTACTTTTTAAATTTGCATACAAACGAACAGCTGAACTGAATTTTTGAACCCTTTAATCAAAACTGCCAATCAGCTATCATCAAGCTTTCCCAACACAAATGCTGGTGTCATGTCCTAAAATCTAATTAGGGCAGGACATGTTACCCATTCCTAAGCTCGTGATGTTATAACATGATGGATGAACATCACTCATGATATGCTGAAGTATTACTGAGAACATTACCGAGAGCCTACCATCGACTCCGTGGAGCAGAATGTCAAGGACAGTGTTATTCAGACAGGCAGTGAAAAGAAACTATACGATGTGCTCATTTGCCGAAATCCCTTAAGACACTAATAAACCTCATAAGCAATGAAACAACCCCTTGATGCCAATGATGCTTTCTCTGAAGTATAGAGTCACCGCCTGACTATAAGTAGCATAGGAAGATTTTCAACAACCACTGACAGCTGGTCAAGAGAACACTTTAATGTTCACAGACAAGGTGCACATTACAGTTATCTTTAATCAGGCCCATCTGTTCTGTCTTCAACTTTGGGAACGCAGTTTTGTCTCTATGTTTACATGTGTGTTGTCAGCAAAGATGTGGGAAGGTGTTTTAAGCAGCATACACAAGGTGTACGGTATGACGTCCATCAGTTCGTTATAATTTTAACCGAAAATGGGCGTCGTTTATCAATTTTTCAGTAAAGTTGTGTGTAAATAGAAATGTTGGTATAACCTGTGTATCTTGACCATCTTTAATGAGCAAAGCAGGTTACTGAAGAAACTTGTTTAAAAACTCTATTAAGGATTTCTGGGATCACAGAATGAACTCAGGGTTAATGCAGAAATGGAAGTTATTTTGATTTACTACTACATAATAATAATAATAATAATAATAATAATAATAATAATAATAATAATAATAATAATAATAATAATAATAATAATAATAATAATAATAATAATAATAATAATAATCAAACACTGAATCTTCTATAAGCTGAGACTTTTTTTATTTTATTTTTAATTGTATTTTTTTTTACGGCTTATGTCTATGCAGACAGACCGACCATTTTGTTTTGTTGTAAATAGATGATTTGTATTATTAGTCTTCATTTATGGGTTTGTTTTGGCTCACTTTCTTTATCTTTAACATTTTTACAAAACTGAAAATTCTGATCAGCTATTATTCGGTTATCATTCTAAGTGCTATCAATTATAAACAATAGTTCCCTAATTTAGGAAAGACATTATTATGAACTTGATTAAAGTAGCTGAAAAACCCATGTTAAATAAAGTTATGTTCTGGAAGTTGCTATTTTATTTTTTGCTATGAGGAAAAAAAATGTTATTTCAGATTTCCTGGCGTTTTGGGAGCATAGTGGTAGGGTGTATTTAAAAAAAGCAGACAAACAAAACAATCACTTCCACTTTGTTATTCTGACTGATCACCATTATCCTATGTGAAACCTTTTCTATCCTGATGGAGCACAATGGCTCACTGAATGATTTAAAAATGAAAATGATGTATTTGTTCCCTCCGTTGCCATCGAAACACCAGCTGAGCGAATATGTTTTGGAAAAATGTTCCACCAGTACATTGTCAGAGACAAATAAAATGGAATAGTATTAGCAGGGGATTCCATTTTAAGAATTAAATGCTGTGTCAGAGGTGAATGTGGTCCACAATCAATCCGTGTTGCTGCACTGCGTTTCACTGTGCCATTCTGTTTAAGATAGAAAGCAATCACAGCAGTGAAAAAAATGTGAAAGACAAGAAAGAAAGGGGCTGAAAGCATTTTCAGGAGGCGTTGCTGTCTTTAAAAGGAACATGCTTCAGTTTCACTACACTTACTGATATGCCATAACATTAAAACCTCTGATAGGTATTGTGGATAACGTCGACTATCTCCTTACAGTGGCAATTGTCAAGGCGTAATATATTTAAGACAAAGGAACAGTCAGTTCTCAAAGTTGATGTGTTGGAAGCAGAAAAAATATTGCAAAGATTTATTGTGTGTTCAGACACCTTCCATCATAGTTAGCATTAACCATTTTTTAACAATTAGTGCTACAACCTTTGAGAAAGACCAGACAACTTTTGGAAAAGCTGACCGCCACTGAGCGAGACCTGACTTCCTCTGAACAAGACCTGGCTGCCTTTGAGAAAGACCTGATGGTCTCTGAGCAAGACCTGGCTGGCTTTGAGAAAGACCTGATGGTCTCTGAGCAAGACCTGGCTGCCACTGAGCAAGACCTGATGGCCTCTGACCAAGACTTGACAACCTCTGAACAAGATCTGGCTGCCTTTGAGAAAGACCTGATGGTCTCTGGGCAAGACCTGACTGTCTCTGAACAAGCCCGGGTGACCTTTGAGAAAGACCTAATGGTCTCTGAGCAAGACCTGGCTGCCACTGAGCAAGACCTGGTGGCCTCTGAACAAGGCTTGACAACCCCTGATTAAGACCTGACTGCCTTTGAACAAGACATTGTTGCCTTTGAGAAAGACCTAATGGTCTCCAAGCAAGACCTGACAGCCTCTGAACAAGACCTGGCTGCCTTTGAGAAAGACTTGATGGTCTCTGAGCAAGACCTGACTGTCTCTGAACAAGACCAGGTGGCCTTTGAGAAAGACCTAATGGTGTCTAAGCAAGGCCTGGCTGCCTCTGAGCAAGACATGAAGGCCTCTGAACAAGACCTGACCACCTCTGAACAAGACCTGACCACCTCTGCACAAGACCTGACTGCCTCTGCGAAAGACCTGACTGCCTCTGCGAAAGACCACCCTGCCTCTGATCAAAACCTGACCGTCTCTGAGCAAGATCTGGCTGCCTCTTAGTAAGACCTGACGGCCTCTGAGCAAGACCTAACCACCTCTGCGCAAAACCTGACCATCTCTGAGCAAGACCTGGTAGCCTCTGAGCAAGACTTGGTGGCCATTGAACAAGACCTGGTGGCCATTGAACAAGACCTGATGGCCTTTTAGAAAGACCTGGTGGCATCTGAGCAAGACCTGGTGGCATCTGAGCAAGACCTGGTGGCCTCTGGGCAAGACTTGGCAACCACCGAGCAAGACTTGGCTGCCTTTGAAAAAGACCTGGTGGCCTTTGAGAAAGAACTAAAGGTCTCTGTGCAAGGCCTGGCTGCCTCTGAGCAAGACATGAAGGCCTCTGAACAAGACCTGACCGCCTCTGAACAAGACCTGACCACCTCTGCACAAGATCTGACTGCCTCTGCGAAAGACCACACTGCCTCTGATCAAAACCTGACAGTCTCTGAGCAAGACCTGGCTGCCTCTTAGTAAGACCTGACCACCTCTGTGCAAAACTTGACCATCTCTGAGCAAGACCTGGTGGCCATTGAAATAGACCTGGTGGCCTTTTAGAAAGACCTGGTGGCATCTGAGCAAGACCTGGTGGCATCTGAGCAAGACCTGGTGGCATCTGAGCAAGACCTGGTGGCATCTGAGCAAGACCTGGTGACCTCTGAGCAAGACTTGGCAACCACCGAGCAAGACCTGGCTGCCTTTGAGAAAGACCTGATGATCTCTGAGCAAGACCTTGTGGCCTTTGAGCAAGACCTGAAGTGCCTTCATTCATGAAAATATTAGCTAATGAGATAAAAAAAAATAATTATCAAAAATAAATAAATTAAAACCTTTACATGCATAAACAAACATTTTATTTGTGTTGTACTGTACAGTATGTATAGTTTTGAATATTAAGTTCAGTAGCTAAATCCATATTAAATATTTTACTAACTACTGTAACATACATCAGATAAACCAGCAGGGACCAGCATCTGATCCATTCTGGTTATTTTTATGGATGAAAGCTCACCTTAAGCCTTATTTTAATTTGGATCTTTCATAAGTGAATCATATAATAAGATTTTGGTTTATAGTATTAGTTGTGTGTATCACATCCAGAAAAACATTATAGTTATAACTATATAATTCAAGAATTTGCTTCTTTTTTATAATCACAACTTTTAAGCATTATTAGAAAAAAAATAGCAGACAAATAGACCTAGCCATGCTTTTGTTTCTGTTTCACTGTAAAAATAACCATGTAAATTCTTAACCATGCTTTAAATATTATTAATTCCGTTCTATTCTCTGCTAAAGCGTGTCACAGAATGTAGGCAGAAGCAAATGCAAAGAGTTTTAATTCTGAAACTAGCACAGGCAAATAAGATCCAAAATTACAAATTGTGTCAAATTACATGATGTGCAAGCCAACAATATAGGGAAATCCTAGGCTTATCAAAAGCAGATAAGCATGGCTTGGTCAAGTACAAACAGACTGAGCAATTGCTCTGTAATGTGACTGAAAAAGTGACTGTGGGTGCTGACTGAAAGTCTATGGGTGCTGGGATATGTACAGTAGTCCATGGTGGCCATAACAGTAAGCTGTGTTGTGCTTTGGGAAACGGAGCTGATATCTAGTCTAGTTGCAAATAAAAAGTGGATTTGTTTCTTTATGATTAAGTAAAAGTGATTCATCAACAACCATCATCATCATGGTCATTGTCCACAGGAGCTAGACCTTCTAAGCTTTGATTCTGTGGGTTTTTTGTATATTGGGTTCTTTAGTGGGTTCTTGTGTCTTTACTGACTTTACTGAATGCTAATAGTCTAGTTGTGAATTGTGGCAAATTAATTGTGACAAGAAACATAGGGTCTTTTTACACCTGGTCACGTCATGTGTTTTCTCTGATCCGATAGCTATATGATTTGTTAAAACTGTTCCATTTACATCAGGCCACATAAATGTGTCTCGGCGAATCGGATATCGATCCGTTCTTTCTACTCCCGCCCAAAATGCTAATATATTTTAGCCAGCGCTAGTGGGAAATCATTTTTGTCTCTGGCGCGATGCACGAATTGCAAGTCAACCACGAGTGACGTACTTCCGTTTGGGAGGAGTTTAGCGCTGACGTATGTGGCTTGAACAACCATATTCATTTACACCTGTCCAGTTTAATCTGAAATGCATCCCACACCACCTCCTGAAGGGGTTTGAGCGATCGGATTTATATCCGTCTCGAAACCGTTTCGGAGGGCATTTACACCTGGTCTTTTTATCATCGGATAGCTATCAGATCACAGAAAACGCATGAAGTGACCAGGTGTAAAAACCCCCATAGTTACGTTAAACAATTTAATTATTTTCCATAGTAAATCTTAGGTGATAAAGCCATGCTTCGTATGGATTCTTAAGCAGTTGCCTCTAGGAGATTGCCTATAACACCTCCATATCAATGACATTCCCACTCAGCGATCTGTTAGAAGATCTGGACATTCTCTGTAGTTATTGATCTATGATGCAACATGCTGTTATATGGTTAGAGAAAATTACTACTGCTAAACACCTACCTTTTTTTTGTTCACACCATACTGTCTTGCTTGCTAGGAGGTCTAAATGCGATCTGCTGATACTGTTATATTTACTGCATATTCTGCATATAAGTTTGTCCTTCTGAATATTTACAGTGAGGTCCAAATGTCTGAGATCAGTTCTGAAAATGCTTCTGTTTTCTAGTCTTTGCATTACAATCAGCAATAACTTGAGTGAAATGTAGAATCTTAGAAATATTTATATTCATTCATTCAATCATTCATTCATTCATTCATTCATTCATTCATTCATTTTCTACCGCTTATCCGAACTACTCGGGTCACGGGGAGCCTGTGCCTATCTCAGGCATCATCGGGCATCGAGGCAGGATACACCCTGGACGAAGTGCCAAACCATCGCAGGTCACACACACACTCTCATTCACTCACACACTCACACACTACGGACAATTTTCCAGAGATGCCAATCAACCTACCATGCATGTCTTTGGACCGGGGAGGAAACCGGAGTACACGGAGGAAACCCCCGAGGCACGGGGAGAACATGCAAACTCCACACACACAAGGCGGAGGCGGGAATCAAACCCCCAACCCTGGAGGTGAGAGGCAAACATGCTACAAGAATTTTTCAATTTGCGGGTATTTATTTTGCTACACTTGCATTAATGACATTGTGGACTCAAGCTGACATGGACTCCACAGTTTACCCTAATGATTCGTCACATCCACTGGTGTATCATCTGAACACATGGTTCAATAAAACAGAAAAGATTAATAGAAAATTGTATCTTTTGCACAAAGGGGTTAATATGGTTGATATCGATATAATAATTTATGCATATTTTAATTATCTCAAATTTACAACAGAAGAGAAAAGAAACAGCTTTTCAAAGTAGTCTCAGTCTTTTAGACCCCACTCTATCTATTCTCATTTAGTTGACTCTTTGGGTTATTTGTTACATTTCATTGAATTCATGGCCTGTTATCTGACTAAGCAATGGCAGCTCATGAGCTTTGGTGGAATGTTCACGTACCAGATTAGAGGACCCTGTGGTCCATGTCTGGGTCTGGTAATCATGATTGAAAATGGAGAGGGTGTGGTGCCTCTTGGAGCAGACGGCGTAATTGAAATCAATATATTGTGTGATAAGGTGTCTCACGGGTTTAAACCAAGGCTCTTTCTATATCACTGATGGACCTCCTGTTTTTTTGAGGACCGTTTTTTTTTCTTTCTTCTTTTTAATCTTTCATGCAAAAGGTCTACCCAGGTTTTAGAGTGGCACCAAGCCATATACTGTATGTATATAAATATAAGGACACCTTCCTACTGTCATTAATGTTATTTTTCTCTTTTATCCTCTCTTGTACTACCCCTACACCCTATACCACCCACTCGCTCACCCACCCACTTACTCACATTTTTCTCCCATCTGAAACCAAGAAATCAGGACAGCTCGGTGCACAAATGGTTAACGCGCAGTCGTGCTTGTGATAGGCTACTAGAGCGCTGGGTTCAGCCGCCTTAAAACAGAGGTAACTAGGCAACTTCAGTGCAGGCTGTGCTACGAGAGTCAAAAAAAAAAAAAAAAAGAAGAAGAAGAAGAAGAAGAAGAAGAAGAAAAAGAAGAAGAATTGAAACGGTGGGAAAGGGTTGAAAGCGCTGAAATCCCGTCACAGTTTTTCAGCTGCAATGGGAAGGATGTAGTCCCGATTTAGCTGACTGTGTCGGGCATGGGAAAGTGGATTACTGCGTTTTCTGACACCCGTGGACCGCGTAGAGAGCTCGCGTTTGGATTCTAACCAAGCCAAGTATGGAAACCGCACCATCACGCACGAGTTTAAAGGTAAGAACAGAGCAGGTGCGGTTTTATCCTACACTCTGGTGGTTTGGATTTTATACTTTACATTTTTTATAAATCGTCTGCTACTGGTGGACGCTCATTTGACGTCCCGTTTAATACCTGTTAACTATCTGTACAAATAGTTTTGGAGGACCCAGTTGTGTAAGGACTGTTCCCTCTGCCACCGGTTGACGGTCACAGCGCGCTCATGTGAAGGCGTGATCGGAGATGCGCGGTTTTGCTGCATTGACATACATCTCAGCCGTGCGTTACTCTGAAATGGAACGGAGAAAATACGCACAGCGTGCGCGCACACTCACACACGTATTGATTAGGCTACGGTTGTTGGGTTTATCCACTGCAACTCTGCCTTAGATTAAACACCGTAGTCATCGTTTGCTGACACAAAAGTGATCCGAGTGTGTGTACGCACGAGCTACGTGGACATCCTTGAGGATTCGACTCTCGGAGTGGCGCGTGAAGATTTCTTGCCCCAAACATAAGTCATATTTAGGCTACAATCTTCTAAGCCAAGAGTTCTTAGTAAAAAGGGAGATCTTGGGATATATTAGTCCAAACGCATTAAAAAAAACGAACGCACAGATTATGGGATAGGAAACAGGACGCAATATAGGGCACAGTGCTCCATCCACTGGGGCAGAGAGAGAGAGAGAGAGAGAGAGAGAGAGAGAGAGAGAGAGAGAGAGAGAGAGAGAGAGAGAGAGAGAGTGAGTGTGTGTGTGTGTGTGTGTGTGTGTGTGTGTGTGTGTGTGTGTGTGTGTGTGTGTGTGTGTGTGTGTGTGTGTGTGTGCGCCTCTCAGTGTGCGTGAGGAGTCTGCAGTGATCGTGTGCTGTCTTCACGTGCTGTCAGCGTGACCGTAAATACGCGCGCTGGTCGACTACCACTATAGCTAACTTGATTTCTGGGGGAAAATAAACCCAGAAGCAACAGTTGACGATTATTGTTTCAGTTCCACCCATAGCAGAATTAGTGTTCAGTATCACTAATAATACACTTTATGGTATGATATAGTAGTGTAACAGGTAGTAAATAGCGTATACAGGCATGCATGCGCCTTAACGATGTGAATTTGCGTCATGCCAATTCTAAACTATGAATAGACCCAAACTGTATGCTATATAATATTTAGCACATGCATGACGTACTACTTTCCCTACACCATTAAATGGGGTTGGATCAAATAGAACCTAACCAAAAGCTCTCTACAACAGCATTTACCAACGGTGCGCTGTGTGTGTGTGTGTGTGTGTGTGTGTGTGTGTGTGTGTGTGTGTGTGTGTGTGTGTGTGTGTGTGTGTGCGCAGTAGGATGATTTGATTTGACAGAAAACATGTCCGCTTCCTCTGCGAGCTTATGCCTGTTGGGCAGCAGGGTGCGCGCGATGAATTGTTTAGGAACCGATGCTGTAACCGAGAGGAAGAAATAAACTCGAGTGTGTTTGAGTGCTGCAGAAATGGCATGTAGTTCCCCGGTGCGCTCGTGCAGACTGAAGGACAAGGCGCGTCAGGATTTCCGGTGATGAGGTAAGAAGCAGTGCGTCATCACCATTGCGCGGTGTGATCACTTCTCACTCATTCATGATTCACGACGTTTACTGTGTTAAGCTGACAATCAGCTTCAGGAGGTGCGTTATAAGAACCACCAAAATGTGCAGGAATCCGTCTTACCAGGACCACCGTCTTTCTCCAGCACACCTGGGAGCCTGGATAATGAGTGATCACCAGTGATAATATATACTTGGTGAACAATTTATTAAGTACACCTAACCTCTAGCTATTCTTAGTGGGTCTCAATTATTAATGAATGAAATTATTCACAACTCATCCATAGGAGTGTTCACTCAATAAATGTGGTTTGTATCCTAAAACATTCAAGTGCCTGAATTTCTTTAAATACACATATGAGGATGAGAAGAATCGCCACAACCCATCATCTTTAAATTGTCTATCTGGCACAAGCTACTGTAAGTTTGTATACAGATTACGAGTTTAAACAGTTTTTTTTAAACTCCAGACACAATCTTAATTATGAATGCTGTGTCATTTCATATTTGACAGAAAGCTATCCAATTAAACTAAAGAAGGAAGCATTAGTCTGTGTCTATGGCAGTCAGTTTGCTGCAGTGGATAAGCTGCATTATTGGGAGATTTAGTGCAGGTTCAGCTTAGGATGCAGTCTTTCATGGTTTAGTTGTGATCTTAATCTGAGTTTTCAGACTGCTGTAAGCTTTGCCATTTATTAGTGTTTTTTTTTAGGCTTTAATATATTAAACATGCTGTGAAGGCATGTTCTTTATGGGTGATTACCAGAATGCACATGAGTATCAGTAAAACTGCTACAAATACATTTGCAATTGGAAGGATTTTTTGTTGTTGTTGTTGTTCGGTTATTAACCATTTGCTGTTTCATCAGTTTGGCCCAAATCTACACAAAATTGGCTTTACTATGGATGAAGGTTTTGTGTTTAACAACAAGGGCTACAATAAATATATTTATCTATATATCTATCTTGTAGGTGTTTTTAATAAAGGGGCTCCTATCCTATGGAACCACATCTATGCACCGTTCAGTTTCAGACACAGACAGAAGGAGAGGGTATCTGAAGCTAATTTATTCTCTCATGTGATGCCTAGAGGCACAGCGTCTATGCACCACCGATCCCAATGTGTCTTGTAGACCTCCTGTATAGCTGCTGTAGGAAGTGTTGCTTTGAAGGATGTTGTAGTCTAAATGCAGTTAACCTCTCAGTCCCAGGTCAGTGGCACGACGATGAGTCCAGATGCACATTGCACATTGACCTCCCCGTCATTGCCAAGTCATTCGTTCACGGTCGTACTTATAATATGCGTAAGAAACAGCACTTATGTCTTTAGCCTTTGGCTGTTTCAGTTTAAATCAATATGCTGAGGCAGACTTTACAACACAAAGGATTATCACAGGGTTAGTTAAATGTCATGGATGACCAGCTCAGTCACAATATACAAGGATGATTATTTATTGATTTTTTTTATTTTTAGAGAAGACTAGATTTATATCCTCATGTATCATCCTTAGCTCTGTTTTAGACTGCATCTTTCCCAGTGACCTCAGTGTAGAGTTCATTATAGGTGGTGGTGTTGATCCAGTAAGAGATGGCATTCCGCCAGTTGTTGCCTGTTGGCACACAAGCCTACTCACACACCACCTGGCGATCGACAGAAGCAGACCACGATGGGGTTCCCGCACCGAGCGTGGGTTCTGTGTTCCGGACTTTTGAGTGTGTGTCGGCAGGAAGGCATCCCCTTCTGCCTGAATGGTCCCAGCAGGCAACAGTGTGTGTCCATGGAGACGCAGAACAGTGTGTAAGGGCCTACAAAGCCAACATTGTTTCGCTTTCCACACTGGCTTCATTTAGTCATCCGTACAAGCTGTGCTTTGCTTTCGGGTGCTTTACACAACCAAGAGTGGGGATCTGTGCAAGGAATTGTTTCTGCTGAATTAATGAGGTAAGCAAAGAGTCGTCTAATGAGCTCTGGCTGATTTTTCTAGAGGTGTAGAACTTAAGGGAACAAAGTTGGTTTTTGTTTTGATTCATGCTGGTCTTTTCAGAGCCTGGAGCATGACTAATACTCGTCTGTACTGCTTATTAACAGTCACAAGCAAGATCAAATGAAAACGGACATTTCTTTCTTGTAAATGGGAGACGGAAAAATCTCAAACCATTCCAAAGCAACAGCGAATGCATAGACCGCCATCCTTTTTGCGTCAAATGAGGTGGCAGTTAAAGTATTTTTATTTCAGTACACTACAGGTTCCCAACCATAGTCTTGAAGAACCCTCGCCATTACAGTATATTGTTTCTCTGCATCCAACATACCTGATTAGTTAAATCAGAAGATTTACAGCTCTTCCTGATTGTCTTAGAACAAGAAAAGGTTGAGAATCTGTGCAATTTCCTCTGGGGTTATCTATGTTCCTCCCATCTCCCAAAATATGCTGGTAGGTGGTACACTAAATTACCACCAAGTATAAAAATGTGTGTGTGTGTGCGTGTGTGTGTATGTGTGTGTGTGTGTGTGTGTGCATGGTGCTCGTTGATGGCCTACTTTTCCATTTTTATAAAAACATCACTGAACATCACTTCTATTTGTTTTATGTTGTAGTATTCACTGCTTTAGATTATATGCACCAGGGGAATCCTGATCTACAGGGAATTCCCTTTCACGAGGCAGGGATTTTTTTTTTCCCATCCATATTGATCTGTCAGTTCTGGGTGACATTATCTCCTCTTCCTAATTATAGCTAAAGCGATGCCCTCCTACCGCCTTTATAATAATGTTGTGCGTATTCTTCTTAGACAGAAATGTATTAATCGCTACTTAATAGCCACACGCACCAAGATCGAATCTGTCATAGAAGTATGGGGTCAGAATTGTTTGGTTATTCTAAATAAATACACTATGATCCACTAAATATAAAGAGTTTCACAAATATTTTTACAAATTTCACAAAAAGAAATGAAATTCACAAATAAATAAAATGGGATTTGCAAAAAAAAAAATATTTATAAATTGTATTTATTTGCGAATCGCTTCCTGCTCATTTGTGAATCGCGTTCTGTGCATTTGTGGATTTGAAACATTTCTAACGTCAAGACGTGCACAAGAATCCACAAATAGGTGACTCCGCCCACCTTCTACTCCAGCCAATCACGTTCTGATTTACTCGCTCTTCACACTACCACTGGACCCTTTGATGATGCTGAAATCGTTTCCAAAGAAAGCAGAATTGAACTAACGCTTAGTGCTGCTACAATCCATACAGGGTTACCAGATTGGGCTCGAATCTGCGACAAATGTTTTTTATTTGTTTTTTTTTAATCGTATTTTGCAGTACATATAACTCTGTGATAGTGCGAGTAAATCAGAACGTGATTGGTTTGAGGTAGACCGTGCCACGATTGGTCAGCGCCACTAGACCGTTGTCCGATTGGCGCAGTAGACGGTGGGCGGGGTCCAACTATTTGTGGATTCTTGTGTGTTTATAAATATTTTTTTATTTGCAAATCCCATTTTATTTATTTGTGAATTTCATTTCTTTTTGTGAAATTTGTAAAAATATTTGTGAAACTCTTTATATTTATTTGTGGATCATAGTGTATTTATTCAGAATAACGAAACAATTCTGACCCCATATAGAAGTGGTCTGAAGTTTGTTGCTATTATTTTTCTAAGAGATCCGAGTACCGGTACTTATGGTACCGGGTCTCAATGTGTGTTTTTTTTTTTTTTTTGCCATTTTTTTTTTTTGCCATTTTTTTGCCATTTTGCAAGCTTTCCAGCTATCTGCACCAAACTCAGCCAGCTTTTGGCCAGTGATCAGCAGGTGATACTCTGGTCAAAGTTGTAAATTGGTGTAGCGATTGGCCTTTCGGTTTTCCCGCAGCCCCACCCCAATATACGCAAAAATCGATGGACGTGTGATATATCAAATCACTCAGCACAATGAAGGGAATTGTGTCATGGGTATTCAAATGACGTCACGTGACGTCACGTGCAGCCTTGCCCCAAAATAAAAAGACGAACACAAAATGGACATGTGATATATAAAAACACTCAGCACAACTACGTTAATCGCATCACTGGTATTCGGGTGACATCATACGCTCATTTCCACTCGCCTCAAAAAGTACTGGCACCCCAGCATACCGGCTTTTGGGAATACTTGCTCTGAAAAGCCAAAAGTTTGTCAAGACAAAATTTACAAATCTATTTTAGATATACTTTACTTTTAATTCTTTATTTATTTATTTATTTATTTATTTATTTATTTATTTATTTATTTATTTATTTATTGTTGGTTTGTTTGTTTATGATGCTTCATAATTAAAAGTGCCTGTGTTATGTATTTTACTTGTGCTTTTTTTTTTAATGGAATTAAGGAATGCCGTTTCAACCAAGAAAGTACACACACACACACACACACACACACACACACACACACACACACACACACACACACACACACACACACACACACACATACACACACTTTTTACTATCAAATAATACACTGACCAGATAGAGAGAGAGAAACAAGCACATTATGTGGAAACTCATATAGTGATTTATTTTGTCCAGAAGATTTTTATTAATGTTTTTTTCAGCACTTTGTATTTATTTGGTTTGACTTCAGTTGTCCTCAGCTTTGAATTGACTGTGTGTCATATCCTAAAAAAGAGAAAAAAAAGAAAAGTGAAGTATTACTCTGTATATTCTGTAATAACTGCTCTCAGGAAGCAGTAACAAGCATGTTTGGCTCTCAGTCATCTCTGCAGTTTAACACAGTGTGCAGTTTATTGGTGTTTGTGAGAGTGTAGACTTGTGGGATGAAGCATCAAGCATTACACCTCTCTCTCTCTCTCTCTCTCTCTCTCTCTCTCTCTCTCTCTCCCATTCTTTCTCTCCCATTCCCTCTCTCTCTCTCTCTCTCTCTCTCTCTCTCTCTCTCTCTCTCTCTCTCCCATTCTCTCTCTCTCTCTCTCTCACCCTCTCTCTTTCTCTGTCCCCTAGTCCTTATTTGTGTGCTCATTTTTTTTGAAGTGTACATTTCAGTTATATATAATAAAATATCTATATATAAATATGAAATATATATATATAGTTATATATAATACTATATATATAATAATAATAATTATATATATATTTCATATATATATATATATATATATATATATGAAATATATATATAATTATTATTATTATTACAATTTTTTTTATTTTTCTCTTCGGTCAATCAATAATAATAAATAATCTTATAATCTCTCTCCATTCTCTCTCACTCACCTCACACATCTGTCATTGCGGTATGGAGGAATGCTCCGCTCGACTGACTCCAATCTTCCCCTCAGTAGGAAAGGGAAGAAGAAGCTAAGACAAAAAAGTCAATGGTTGATGATGCAGTGCTTGGAGATTTCTGATGCACGGGCTGCATGCAAAATAAAGAGTCGGAGTGCGTGAGCCGTAATGTGGCGTTTGTAACCGTCACAGAACATTAACATGTCAGTTAAAGTCCTTCATCTGGGATTCACATTTGCCCTGATAATAAATACACTCACAATGGACCTGTCTTTCTCTGGGCTGGCTTTTTTATTGAGCAGGTGTTGGAAGTCACTGATGATATGTTTGCCTCGCTCTGGGATACACCATTATGATCCACCTTCTTCTGACATTAAGATGTGGCTCCCAGAAAGGCACAGGACAAATAAATAAAGCAAATTAAAATGTCTGACTTTGTCTGTGAGGACACAGGGCTTTTATGACAGTGTACAAAGGCATACAGTCTTGTTACTCACTTTTGTTTCCTAAGAACTTGAGTACGAATCTCATAGGCAGCAGCATGGCGGAGAAACAAAATGGCTCCCGAAGGAGCTCGGCTTGGAAGAACAATTCCTGTCTGACTTTGTAAATTGTCTTTAATTAGTTCTGTTCTGAAATTCACTTTGAAAGCCTGTTTTCGTCGTAATTCACGCACGAGCGGTGAGAGCGAGTGAGCGAGCAAGCAAGATCCAAGCTGAGACCCCTGTGTGGTGCCCTGTTGGGTTCTGCCCCAGAGCTGTTTAGTATGCGTGGGCCTCTCTCTGCTCCCATTAAGCGGCTGAAATGAAAAGGCTGCATTTCTCAATAGCCGAGCGAGTGGGATGCGGAGTGGAGGCGGGAGGCAGCAGTCACGATGGCTTTTACACAGAAGTATGAGGTTAATCTGAAACAAGCTTCTGTGGCTAGATGGCTGTGCTGCTGCACAGTCAGGTGGCATAAATGGGAGAAGAAATGATGGATGGTTAAATGAGTAGACAGAGAAATAGATTCATGAATGCATAGAAAAAGAGAAAAGCTTTTTCCTTTCTGTTTTTTTTTTTTTTTTTGCTCTCAGACTCTCAGGATCAGCTTTGCTCCATTTGTGGTAATACGGATCTCTGATGCAGAAATATGGGGCCAGCTGGTTGTGCTTTATGTCAGATCTACACTACAACTCTGATGTTTTTCTCACTGTTTAGTTTACTTAGTAACTCTGTTGTGTAACACGGTGGTCGTCGAACCAACGACAGTCGTCTGAAAATTAGGTCTGAGTCGTCTTTAGGTCTGGAACATGTAATGAATAACAGAAGACCGAATGTCCTGTTACAGGAAAATAATTCACTTTAATCCATTTTTTTGTACCTCTAAGCATGCTGCTCGTACCACAGCAATGTGCCAATGTTTACAATGTTTAACTCTTTATACCAGAGGCCAAAAAAATTGTGTCCTAAATCAAGCATCGCGTTAGTTCTGGCAGGCCACGTCGTCAAGCGTGCATCAGCTGTTTATCAGCTGTCCACGACGTGCACCAATCCGGTTACGACATCCATATTACCCGACCATTTAAATTCCCGTTCATTGAGCCGCTTTCCCGGACTCCACCATGCTGGAACTTGTGTTCGTTGTACCAGTTTACATCATAAATCTCCGCATATCTTTCTCTCTCTCTCTCTCTCTCCCTCTCTGTCTCTAATTATTTTATTATTTATTTATCCATTTATTCATTTATTATTTCCCCCCAAAAAAAAAAATGCATGACTAATGGTTGCATTATACGAGGGTCTATTCTATTTTCTAGTCGCTGCTCTCCCCGCTCGGTCCGTGCATGCGCAGGGACGGGCGCGTGGATTCTTGCCCAGAACAGAACCATACCGCCAACACTAACTGTATGCATATCATCTAATAAATTCTCATTTGACAAAGTGGTCCTGACAGAAATTATAGTGATAACGTGGAACTTCAGTGTACTGCTAACAATGCGGTTTGTTTATTGGTAAGCATGCAGTTAGATTGTGGAGTGTTTGAGAAACAAGCTAGTTCGTTTTCTATATTGTAGAATTAGGATGGTGTTTGTGTGCACATGCTGGCGCATGCAGTATTGCAGCTTCAGCAGATGAGATCAAGTTTGTCAGCAAGGTCAGTGTGTGTTGCTCGACAAGGGGGATTGTCCATGCCGTTTCATTTCCTAGTGAATTAAGGACCGATCTCAACCTACCTGTAACAGAGATTTGGAGTGGTTGAAGTCTTCAGATTTTATATGCTCATGGACAACACTTGGGGCATCTCAGAGAGCAGGAATGGGTTAAATATTCACCGTTTACTTTGCAGAGTGTCTGATTTCATATGAAACTTAACATTAAGCACCACCGTGGAGTGTGACGTGAAAAAGACATTCGACGCCGAACCTGTACACAACAAGACAGACGTAATTTCCATTTTCTTGGCTTCTGGAAAAAAATGTAAGTTAAGGATCTTCTATATGCGAGTGACATTCTTTTGTAGTTGTGAATCATATTTTGTGTATAAAAAAAAAAACATGCATGATTTATTTGTGTGATTTAGAATAAAGTCAGCAACATATGGCAAAGCATCGTTCACAAACGTGCTAATCCGAATGACGGCTCGTCTGGCAAAAAGCTGGACTGTTTGAAATGTTTAGCTCCATATGTATTTTTAACAGTGGCTCTGGACTGGACAGTAAATGTGTTGCTGCTAGTCATGTATAAGAATTTGTGACTGGATGTCAGAGGATATATTTAATCCTTTACATGAAAAAAAAAAGCTTTGCATTTCGATCAGTGAAATCATTTTCTATGTCGACAGTCAAAAAAACTGGGAATTGTAAATAAAAGATTAGAATAACATTCGTAATATTGTAGAATTAGGGTTCGTATCCGCGTGAACCTGCTGGCGGACGCGACGCTGCAGTAACCGGGACAGAGTGGGCTGAGCTTGAGCAGAGGAGATCGGGTTTGCCAACAAGGTCAGTGTGTGTTGTTCAACAGGGGTGGGGGGTGGGGTGGGGTGGGGTTTCCATGCCAGTTTGATTGCTAGCGAATTCAGGGCTAATCTCAGTGAAGCTATGTTGCTGGAGCTGTGGCA